>NW_024472452.1:0-12000 GCF_017654505.1 Polyodon spathula | reverse complement strand
AGTGCCTCTGACTCAGGAGAAACAAAGAAGTTTAAAATGTTTTTCAAATGTTTTTTCAAAATGTTTTTTATTTTTTATTTTTTTATTTATTTATTTTTTTTTTGCTATAACTTGCCTTTCCCACAGAGCTAAACCACACATTCCAGAGTGATTCAAACCTACCAATGGAACTCTGGAGAGTGACGATAAAAGCAAAAAGGCAATTAGCAGTCAGTCAGGGCAACCTTTGAACCTGATCATCACCCCAATTAAGGGCAGATCAATAGGGGCCTCTAGCCCAGCCCAGAGGGTGTTGCTATGCAAACTTGAAATGCATAAAATGATGACCAGGTAATTCAGTTTTCAGAACACCTGATGAAGCCTAATGAAGAGGCGAAACGTTGTGCACACCTAGAAGAAAAAGAAATTGAGGAAACCAACAGAGACCAAGGCAAGAGATCCAACAGGACAGGATTCTCTACCATCTCCTGGTTACCACAAGGATACATTGAATAGGAACTTAGAACTAAACTAACTTTTCTTTTTCAGGAAATAACTTCTCTTTTTTTTTTTCCATTGCAGCAACTAACCACAAATACATTTTTCTTTTAGGATATCTTGCAAAAAAACTAACCTCTTCCTTTCCCAGCACTTAAATACCACGGTACCAACACAGCCATCATTCACTCCAAGAAGGTAAGTATAGATTGTGTTTGTAGTGGAAACCTAACGGTGCCAACGTAAGCTACAAATCACTCTCTCGCCACCCACCCCACCTACACAGCACTTCAGAAAGGTAAGTATAGATTGTGTTTGTAGTGGAAACCTAACGGTGCCAACGTAAGCTACAAAACAATCGGTTCTCTCATTTCTCACACCACCTACAGTACACTCCAGGCACACTACAACACATCACCCTAACCACTCTTTTTCTTTTTCAGGAAATAACTTCCCCCCTTTTTTTTCATTTGCAGCAACTAACCACAAATAACATTTTTTTTTTTTTTTTTTTCCTTTTTTTTTTAGGATACCTTGCAAAAAAACTAACCTCTTCCTTTCCCAGACAACACATCACCCTAACCACTCTTTCTTTTTCAGGAAATAACTTTCCCCTTTTTTTTCCTTTGCAGCAACTAACCACAAATAACATTTTTTTTTTTTTTTTTTTTTTTTTTTTTTTTTACCTTGCAAAAAAACTAACCTCTTCCTTTCTTTCCCAGACAACACATCACCCTAACCACTCTTTTTCTTTTTCAGGAAATAACTTTCCCTTTTTTTTCCTTTGCAGCAACTAACCACAAATAACATTTTTTTTCCTTTTTTTTAGGATACCTTGCAAAAAAACTAACCTCTTCCTTTCCCAGACAACACATCACCCTAACCACTCTTTCCTTTTCAGCACTATGGAACCCTCCATACACCCAGTAAAGGCTTTCTACAGATTGATCCAAACAATTCACCATTTGGACAACGTGAATGAAGCTATCATCAACAATAGAGTCCCGCCTGGAATGCTGAAACAAACCAACCACTTGCAACTCTACATCAAACCAGCCCTGCCAACTCCAGCCACGGCAGAACTCTTAGCAGCCAATGCTAAGAACTGGATGCACACAAATCTTCAAATCCTGCAAATACACTATGAAGATACACTCTCCAGACTACAAAAAGACCTGCACAGAATACCAACTGGGAACTGGGAGGAACCATTCCAGAAGGCTAAAACGTGGGCCTGCAGGAACTTCGGGAAGAAGATCAAGCAGGCTACCTTCCAGACAGCTTTTCTGATGGCACACGAGAACACCACCAGACGGCGGAGTCTCCCAGACCCACCAACAGAAGCAGACGCGGACTGGCTGTGCATCCAGGCCACTACATGTGCTGCCCAGATCAAGACACCGACTGGAACCACTAAACCTACCTCGGATTCTAATCAAACTGCCTCTCCTAACCCTGAACCTAACCCTAACCCTAACCCTAACCCTAACCCTAACCCCAACCCCAACCCTAACCTAACCCTAACCCTAACCCTAACCCTAACCCTAACCCTAACCCTAACCCCAACCCCCCCTAACCCTAACCCCTAACCCTAACCCTAACCCTAACCCTAACCCTAACCCTAACCCTAACCCTAACCCTAACCCCAACCCTAACCCTAAACCTAACCCCACCCCTGCCCCCCTAACCCCAACCCTACCTAAACCTAACCCTAACCCTAACCCTAACCCTAACCCTAACCCTAACCCTAACCCCAACCCTAAACCTAACCCCAACCCTAACCCTAACCCCACCTTGAACCCCGAACCCCAACCCTAAACCTAACCCCACCCCACCCCGAACCCAAACCTAACTGCAACCCTAACCGCACACCTATCCCTAACCCTTACCCCCTCTGCACCCCCACCTCTAACCCTATCCCACTCTGTACCCCCACCCAGATTCTACCAGAGAACCGACGACTCGGCAGCAGCCCAGCAACACGGCCCAGGAGAACCTACCAGGTCCACAGACACATCGACACGGACAAAAAGAACACAGACTGGAGCCTACAAACTAACAAGAACATTCTCATCATTGGTGACTCCAACCTCCACAGAATCCCGGACCACACCCAGAGGCAAATACAGATTGAAAGCTACCCAGGGGCAAAATTCCTACATGCAGCCAACCTTCTGGACAAAGCCAAAACAGACAGAGGAGTGAAAAAGTGATCCTATCATTTGGAATCAACAACAAGGACCAGAAAGTCAAAGAGACAGCCATCAAAAACCTACAGAAGATGTACAGGTCAGCAAAGAAAACCTTCCCAGCTGCAGAAATCAAAGTGCCACTAGTGAACTTCTCACAAGCACTTGACATGCAGGACCAACGGAACTTGGAGGAACTAAACAGATTCATCTCAGCCAACCTGCCACACATTCCACTGTTACCAACTGAGAACTTCCGAGTCGGCAGAGACAACATCCACTGGACAACCAACACAGCCAAGGATATGCTCCAGCACTGGTGCCAGCATTTAAACTAGGAGACCCCACAAGCCCAAACATCTCCAGGGACGGGGCATCAAACATAGTGAACTCCACGATAGACCTACACTAGAAAAAGAGATTTGAAACAAACAAAAAAACAGAAAAATAAATCCAAAAACAGTCAGATGGCCCGTGCACCTTTCTTTCCCTGGAAAACCAACCAAGTGTAGGGTTCTCAGGGAAACAAAGTTCATACCTAACCCTAACCCTAACCCTAACCCTAACCCTAACCCTAACCCTAACCCTAACCCTAAACCCTAACCCTAACCCTAACCCTAACCCTAACCCTAACCCTAACCCTAACCCTAACCCTAACCCTAACCCTAACCCTAACCCTAACCCTAACCCTACCCTAACCCTAACCCTAACCCTAACCCTAACCCTAACCCTAACCCTAACCCTAACCCTAACCCTAACCCTAACCCTAACCCTAAACCCTAACCCTAACCCTAACCCTAACCCTAACCCTAACCCTAACCCTAACCCTAACCCTAACCCTAACCCTAACCCTAACCCTAACCCTAACCCTAACCCTAACCCTAACCCTAAAAACCCTGCACAGAATACCAAACCCTAACCCTAACCCCAACCCTAACCCCCTAACCCTAACCCTAAACCCCCCTAAAACCTAACCCTAACCCTAACCCTAACCCTAACCCTAACCCTAACCCCTAACCCTAACCCCTAACCCTAACCCTAACCCTAACCCTAACCCTAACCCTAACCCTAACCCCTAACCCTAACCCTAACCCTAACCCTAACCCTAACCCTAACCCTAACCCTAACCCTAACCCTAACCCTAACCCTAACCCCGACCCTAAACCCCACCCCCAAACCCTAACCCTAACCCTAACCCTAAACCTAACCCTAACCCTAAAACCCAACCCCCTAACCCTAACCCCCTACCCTAACCCTAACCCTAACCCTAACCCTAACCCCTAACCCTAACCCTAACCCTAACCCTAACCTAACCCTAACCCTAACCCTAACCCTAACCCTAACCCTAACCCTAACCCTAACCCCCTAACCCTAACCCTAACCCTAAACCCTAACCCCCTCTAACCCCAACCCTAACCCTAACCCTAACCCTAACCCTAACCCGAACCCAAACCCAACCCTAACCCTAACCGCACACCTATCCCTAACCCTTACCCCCACCCCCCCACCTCTAACCCTATCCCACTCTGTACCCCCACCCAGATTCTACCAGAGAACCGACGACTCGGCAGCAGCCCAGCAACACGGCCCAGGAGAACCTACCAGGTCCACAGACACATCGACACGGACAAAAAGAACACAGACTGGAGCCTACAAACTAACAAGAACATTCTCATCATTGGTGACTCCAACCTCCACAGAATCCCGGACCACACCCAGAGGCAAATACAGATTGAAAGCTACCCAGGGGCAAAATTCCTACATGCAGCCAACCTTCTGGACAAAGCCAAAACAGACAGAGGAGTGACCAAAGTGATCCTATCATTTGGAATCAACAACAAGGACCAGAAAGTCAAAGAGACAGCCATCAAAAACCTACAGAAGATGTACAGGTCAGCAAAGAAAACCTTCCCAGCTGCAGAAATCAAAGTGCCACTAGTGAACTTCTCACAAGCACTTGACATGCAGGACCAACGGAACTTGGAGGAACTAAACAGATTCATCTCAGCCAACCTGCCACACATTCCACTGTTACCAACTGAGAACTTCCGAGTCGGCAGAGACAACATCCACTGGACAACCAACACAGCCAAGGATATGCTCCAGCACTGGTGCCAGCATTTAAACTAGGAGACCCCACAAGCCCAAACATCTCCAGGGACGGGGCATCAAACATAGTGAACTCCACGATAGACCTACACTAGAAAAAGAGATTTGAAACAAACAAAAAAACAGAAAAATAAATCCAAAAACAGTCAGATGGCCCGTGCACCTTTCTTTCCCTGGAAAACCAACCAAGTGTAGGGTTCTCAGGGAAACAAAGTTCATACCTAACCCTAACCGGCCAGTGCCTCTGACTCAGGAGAAACAAAGAAGTTTAAAATGTTTTTCAAATGTTTTTTCAAAATGTTTTTTTTTTTTTTTATTTTTTTATTTATTTATTTTTTTTTTTTGCTATAACTTGCCTTTCCCACAGAGCTAAACCACACATTCCAGAGTGATTCAAACCTACCAATGGAACTCTGGAGAGTGACGATAAAAGCAAAAAGGGCAATTAGCAGTCAGTCAGGGCAACCTTTGAACCTGATCATCACCCCAATTAAGGGCAGATCAATAGGGGCCTCTAGCCCAGCCCAGAGGGTGTTGCTATGCAAACTTGAAATGCATAAAATGATGACCAGGTAATTCAGTTTTCAGAACACCTGATGAAGCCTAATGAAGAGGCGAAACGTTGTGCACACCTAGAAGAAAAAGAAATTGAGGAAACCAACAGAGACCAAGGCAAGAGATCCAACAGGACAGGATTCTCTACCATCTCCTGGTTACCACAAGGATACATTGAATAGGAACTTAGAACTAAACTAACTTTTCTTTTTCAGGAAATAACTTCCCTTTTTTTTTTTTTTTTTTTTTTTTTTTTTTTTTTTTTTTTTTTTTTTTTTCCTTTGCAGCAACTAACCACAAATACATTTTTCTTTTAGGATATCTTGCAAAAAAAACTAACCTCTTCCTTTCCCAGCACTTAAATACCACGGTACCAACACAGCCATCATTCACAGTACTCCAAGAAGGTAAGTATAGATTGTGTTTGTAGTGGAAACCTAACGGTGCCAACGTAAGCTACAAATCACTCTCTCGCCACCCACCCCACCTACACAGCACTTCAGAAAGGTAAGTATAGATTGTGTTTGTAGTGGAAACCTAACGGTGCCAACGTAAGCTACAAAACAATCGGTTCTCTCATTTCTCACACCACCTACAGTACACTCCAGGCACACTACAACACATCACCCTAACCACTCTTTTTCTTTTTCAGGAAATAACTTCCCTTTTTTTTCCTTTGCAGCAACTAACCACAAATACATTTTTTTTTTTTTTTTTCCTTTTTTTTAGGATACCTTGCAAAAAAACTAACCTCTTCCTTTCCCAGACAACACATCACCCTAACCACTCTTTTTCTTTTTCAGGAAATAACTTTCCCTTTTTTTTCCTTTGCAGCAACTAACCACAAATAACATTTTTTTTCCTTTTTTTTAGGATACCTTGCAAAAAAACTAACCTCTTCCTTTCCCAGACAACACATCACCCTAACCACTCTTTTTCCAGGAAATAACTTCCCAGCAACTAACCACAAATAACATTTTTTTTTTTTCCTTTTTTTAGGATACCTTGCAAAAAAAACTAACCTCTTCCTTTCCCAGACAACACATCACCCTAACCACTCTTTCCTTTTCAGCACTATGGAACCCTCCATACACCCAGTAAAGGCTTTCTACAGATTGATCCAAACAATTCACCATTTGGACAACGTGAATGAAGCTATCATCAACAATAGAGTCCCGCCTGGAATGCTGAAACAAACCAACCACTTGCAACTCTACATCAAACCAGCCCTGCCAACTCCAGCCACGGCAGAACTCTTAGCAGCCAATGCTAAGAACTGGATGCACACAAATCTTCAAATCCTGCAAATACACTATGAAGATACACTCTCCAGACTACAAAAAGACCTGCACAGAATACCAACTGGGAACTGGGAGGAACCATTCCAGAAGGCTAAAACGTGGGCCTGCAGGAACTTCGGGAAGAAGATCAAGCAGGCTACCTTCCAGACAGCTTTTCTGATGGCACACGAGAACACCACCAGACGGCGGAGTCTCCCAGACCCACCAACAGAAGCAGACGCGGACTGGCTGTGCATCCAGGCCACTACATGTGCTGCCCAGATCAAGACACCGACTGGAACCACTAAACCTACCTCGGATTCTAATCAAACTGCCTCTCCTAACCCTAACCCTAACCCTAACCCTAACCCTAACCCTAAACCCTAACCCTAACCTAACCCCTTGCACCCCGAACCTAACCCCAACCCTAACCCTAACCCTAAACCCTACCCCACCCCGAACCCTAACCCTAACCCTAACCCTAACCCTAACCCTAACCCTAACCCTAACCCTAACCCTAACCCTAACCCTAACCCTAACCCTAACCCTAACCCTAACCCTAACCCTAACCCCAACCCTAAACCTAACCCTAAACCTAACCCTAACCCTAACCCTGAACCTAACCCCAACCCTAACCCTAACCCCACCTTGCACCCCGAACCTAACCCCAACCCTAAACCTAACCCCACCTTGCACCCCGAACCCAAACCTAACTGCAACCCTAACCGCACACCTATCCCTAACCCTTACCCCCTCTGCACCCCCACCTCTAACCCTATCCCACTCTGTACCCCCACCCAGATTCTACCAGAGAACCGACGACTCGGCAGCAGCCCAGCAACACGGCCCAGGAGAACCTACCAGGTCCACAGACACATCGACACGGACAAAAAGAACACAGACTGGAGCCTACAAACTAACAAGAACATTCTCATCATTGGTGACTCCAACCTCCACAGAATCCCGGACCACACCCAGAGGCAAATACAGATTGAAAGCTACCCAGGGGCAAAATTCCTACATGCAGCCAACCTTCTGGACAAAGCCAAAACAGACAGAGGAGTGACCAAAGTGATCCTATCATTTGGAATCAACAACAAGGACCAGAAAGTCAAAGAGACAGCCATCAAAAACCTACAGAAGATGTACAGGTCAGCAAAGAAAACCTTCCCAGCTGCAGAAATCAAAGTGCCACTAGTGAACTTCTCACAAGCACTTGACATGCAGGACCAACGGAACTTGGAGGAACTAAACAGATTCATCTCAGCCAACCTGCCACACATTCCACTGTTACCAACTGAGAACTTCCGAGTCGGCAGAGACAACATCCACTGGACAACCAACACAGCCAAGGATATGCTCCAGCACTGGTGCCAGCATTTAAACTAGGAGACCCCACAAGCCCAAACATCTCCAGGGACGGGGCATCAAACATAGTGAACTCCACGATAGACCTACACTAGAAAAAGAGATTTGAAACAAACAAAAAAACAGAAAAATAAATCCAAAAACAGTCAGATGGCCCGTGCACCTTTCTTTCCCTGGAAAACCAACCAAGTGTAGGGTTCTCAGGGAAACAAAGTTCATACCTAACCCTAACCCTAACCCTAACCCTAACCCTAACCCTAACCCTAACCCTAACCCTAACCCTAACCCTAACCCTAAACCCTAACCCTAACCCTAACCCTAACCCTAACCCTAACCCTAACCCTAACCCTAACCCTAACCCTAACCCTAACCCTAACCCTAACCCTAACCCTAACCCTAACCCTAACCCTAACCCTAACCCTAACCCTAACCCTAACCCTAACCCTACCCTAATACCCTAACCCTAACCCTAACCCTAACCCCCTAACCCTAACCCTAACCCTAACCCTAACCCTAGGTCCTAACCCTAACCCTAACTAATTCCTAGTGTTAACCCTAACCCTAACCCTGCAACCATTGATTTATAACCCAAACCCTAACACTAAACACTGCTTTAACCGTAACCCCAAAACCCTACCTAACTCAAGCTCTAAAGCAGGCTTTGAATGTGGTAGGAGGCTGAAAATTGGTAAAGACTAACCGTGTTATACATGCAACCCTATACCCTCACTGCAGAAGTACAAGTTTGTGGACCTTTTGCACCCCGATGCTGTACCTATCCTTATGCAATTTACATTATCACTGTATTGTGCTAGCAATGTGAATGAACCAGTTAAGAGCCAAAATAAGTTTTTTCAGCCATGCAACTTTTAGAAATCATATTGTCACTGGGTAATATGCTAATAATGTTATTCTAAAAACTATTTATAACCTTGGTCAGCTGAAATTAGCCAACCTGTCATTGTGGTTTTTATTCATTAAAGGACATATAGTAACATCACAGGTAAAACTATTATAGGTTCAACAAATATGTTAATTGTCAATTAAGTTCATACAAATGTTTTATAAGGTTTTAATTATTAAAATTTAAAGTAATTTCCATATTTAGGTGAGGGTCTTTAAGGGCAACAAATTACTAACTAACTTTACAATTATAGTCTGTAATTGCCAATGCGCTGGCTCATGGAGAACCCTGCCCTAATTTTATGTTGTGAGAAACACCATAACAATGACAGGTCACCAGGTTCCCAAACTGGGTGCATTCTCCTAAGGAGCCCAAATGTAAACAATCCTAAACCCCTCTTCATACATCCAATCCAGACGCAATGATACATCTTTGCAAAGCTACAAAACTGCTTCTTCATACAAGACCACTCTCGAGTTCGTATGAGATATTCACCTACGGGGCACAACACGAGCAGTCAAACAGACTGCCATCACACTCTCATCAGACTCGTTCAGGATTATGACAGAGGCAACCTGTGCAAGCGTGCTTCCCAAAATGGCCGCCCCCATGCTTGCTTCAAGTTTCACAGCACAACAGCAGATCATTCAACACATTAACAGTAAACAGAGTCCAGATTCTCCTGAGGTAAAAGAAAACCGCATTGTATTTACACATGTTTACATGGGTTGCTTTTTGGCTGTATGGCTTAATCTTCTTTTTTTCCGTTTGTCATAATCAAAAGTGTGTCAGCCTCTGTTTTCTGTATTTGTTTTTATGTTACTGTGTTGTTTTTAAGTATTAATTATTTATCTTATTGTCCACACTCATTCTTTTTTGTGCAGACACAAGGTATCTTCATGGTTTTAATATAACTGTGTTTTAGTTGCTTTTTATTGTTATCTGTTTGCTGTGTTTAGTGTATTTATTTTGTGTAGATGCTCCACCACTCACACACTGCAATCAGTGTATTTATTTTGTGTAGATGCTCCACCACTCACACACTGCAATCAGTGTATTTATTTTGTGTAGATGCTCCACCAACACTAACACACATTTTATTATTTCTCATGTAGCAATCAGTGTATTTATTTTGTATAGATGCTCCACTGTTCTGTCACTGCAAGTGTATTTATTTTGTGTACATGCTCCACCACTCACACACTGCACATCAATGTATTTATTTTGTGCCATGCTCCACCACATACACACTGCAATCAGTGTATTTATTTTGTGTAGAGTGCTAGCTGATCACAGTGTTTCTGGAAGGATTCCTGCAAAAATTTGTGATTTATAACAAAAAACATACAAAAGACACGAACACTGCTTTAAGCGTATTGAGCAAAATTGAAATACTCTACAAAGTCAGGCTCTCAAGCAGGCTGTGAATGTGTTAGGAGGCTGAAAATTTAATACAGACTAAATGCAATACATGCAGATAATCACTGCAGAAGTACAAGTTTGTGGACCTTTTGCTTCCGATGCTGTACCTATCCTTAGGTGGCACATTTCACTGTATTGTGCTATACTTGAAAATGTCAATTTTGAAGTGTTTTTTCAGCCATGCAACCACATAGAAACTCCATTTGAAGGGCTGTGGTATTAGACCTACAGTCTGTAGCTGATTCCAGTGTTTCTGGAAGGATTCCTGCAAAAATTGATTTATAACAAGAAAAAAAGACACGAACACTGCTTTAAGCGTATTGAGCAAAATTGACCATCTATGTCAGGCTCTCAAGCAGGCTGTGAATGTGGTAGGAGGCTGAAAATTGGTACAGACTAACTGTAATACATGCAGATAATCACTGCAGAAGTACAAGTTTGTGGACCTTTTGCTTCCGATGCTGTACCTATCCTTAAGTGGCACATTTCACTGTATTGTGCTATACTTGAAAATGTCAATTTTGAAGTGTTTTTTCAGCCATGCAACCACATAGAAACTCCATTTGAAGGGCTGTGGTATTAGACCTACAGTCTGTAGCTGATTCCAGTGTTTCTGGAAGGATTCCTGCAAAAATTGATTTATAACAAGAAAAAAGACACGAACACTGCTTTAAGCGTATTGAGCAAAATTGACCATCTATGTCAGGCTCTCAAGCAGGCTGTGAATGTGGTAGGAGGCTGAAAATTGGTACAGACTAAATGTAATAAATGCAGATAATCACTGCAGAAGTACAAGTGTGAGGACCTTTTGCTTCCGATGCTGTACCTATCCTTAAGTGGTACGTTTCACTGTATTGTGCTGTACTTGAACATGTCAATTTTTAAGTGTTTTTTCAGCCATGCAACCACATAGAAACTCCATTTGAAGGGCTGTGGTATTAGACCTACAGTCTGTAGCTGATTCCAGTGTTTCTGGAAGGATTCCTGCAAAAATTGATTTATAACAAGAAAAAAGACACAAACACTGCTTTAAGTGTATTTGACAAAATTGACCATCTGTGTCATGCAGATCAAGTAACTGCTGTGAATGTGCAGTTTAATTCATGACGATTCCATGACGTAATCATGTTGCTCATAGCAAGTACTATGGTACATGAGGTTGCTTGTGGCGTTGCACAGATAATGCAATGTAATACATGGAAGATAATCAATGCAGAAGCTGACAAGTTTGTGGACCTTTTGCTTCCGATGCTGTACCTATCCAGGATTTGTATTCAATTTGAAATGTAATGTTCATGCATACTTGAAATGTCAATTTTGTAATGTGTTTTGTTCATTCAAGATAGCTAAGTAACCATGCATAGAAACTCAACACAGAAAGTTGGCTGTGCAAGACATTTTATTTAAAGTCTGTGTTGACTTTTTGAAGCAGGATAGCTTGAAGGGAAGCATTGTAGTGTTTTAAAGGTAGTAAAGTTGAGTTAGGAGTTGTCAGTTTGTCAGTGTATTGAGTAGTGCTTGTTCCCTGTCTGTCTGTGCTGGTGGCTCCTGTTTGCACACTGGCACTCAGGTGACTCCTGTCTATGTCATGCCTTTTAGAGTCCATTTAGAGATTTGACTGACATTTTTTCCATAACTGTGCAGATGCTGATAACACATTTCACTGCTTGTGATATAATGTGAACTGCTGTTTTCA
>NW_024472451.1:0-2727 GCF_017654505.1 Polyodon spathula | reverse complement strand
TCCTGTTTTTTCAGTCAGCTGCCACCTCGCTTCTGTGATCATATTGTCCCATGGTCAGCTGTCCAGCTCGCTGCTGTGGTCATGTTTTCCCCTGGTCAGCTGTTCACCTCGCTGCTGCAGAAGTTTGTTTGGGGCCGGGACAATGTTCTCAACAGACTGGTGTTTTTTCTCATTTGTTAAACTTTGAAGAGGACCTGCAGGTTTATCTTGTAGTCTTTACTGCAGTGATGTTAGGCTTTTTTTATTTGAGAGTCTGTGTTGGATAATGTGCTTTTTGTCAGTGAAGTTGCTTTTAAAAAACAAGAAAAGATAATGTACACAATCTCTAACTCACTGTTTGACAAATAAAAAAAAAGAAAGAAAATTAGTTTTATTACAAACAACAGTTCTATTAAATGGCCACACGATGGCAGCATTGGATAAGGAATGCGGAGAGCTACGTTCTGCCCGTCTTCATAAAGTTCACTGCCTGCTCTGCCCGTTGTAACCCGCTCGACGGAGCCGCGCTGAATTAATGAGTTCACCCGGGGCGTGTCTCAGTGTGAAACAGCTGGACCTCATTAAATATGTTGGTCGGTGGAAGAAGGAAGTCAAGCGAGGAGGTGTTTGCATTTGTTTTGCAGATTACGATGGACGGAGCTCTTAAACCAAGTGATTGCACAACCAGTGAAGTTCATTTTAAAAAGCAATTCCAGTTATACTGTCAATATGATTGTTTGGTGTGTTTTAAGAGTGTTTCAGAAATGTCTTTATATTTGAATGGGGGGTCCAGGTTAATCCGAGTCATTTCAAAGGACTGCTGAGCTGTCCAGTTTTAAAAACGAAAGGTTGGTTTCCTATAACCAGCAGTTCTATTAAATGACCACAAGATGGCAGCATGAGACCATTTCACAAGCGCAGCGGTGCCTGAAATGCGCTCCGAGTTTAGGAATGGAGGAGGAGCGGGCGCTGCGGTTCCTCCACTCCGCGTCCCGGGTGCCGTTTGTTCTGCTTTGATTTCTGTATTTTCTCATTTGATCTCTTCTAAAACTAGAAGCCATTCAAGGGGTGTCTTTTTATTTTATTATTTCTTATGTAGTAATTGGTGATTTTGTATTTGCTATAATGTTGTACTGTTCTGTCCTACGTGTTTTATTTAATTACATTTTGGTAAAATATGACATCAATGAACTTGCTAGTCTTGCATGACACATTCTAACTACTGTATTTCCACCCTGTATTTTTACATAGAATTCAAAATATATATTTCCTTGCTTTACATTTGTTTTTTGTAGGTTTTCACACATCCTTTTCATCTTTATTATTATTTATTATTATTATTATTATTATTATTATTATTATTATTATTTCCAGTATTACTATGGAGGCCAGGATGAGAAGTATTATATCCATTATACATTACATTGCAGTGCATTAGATTACATTACGACCCTAACCAGCACATTTAAGAAAATGTCTGATCTCGAGCTGCTGGTTATGCTGATTGACCAATTAAATAAATAATTAAATAAATAAAAGCATTATTATTAATTTAGAAGCAACAAGAAAAAAATACTGTTGTGTTTAATTCATGCACAAAATGGATTGATTATGAGAAACGAGTCATGAGGAAAATTGAAACCAGTAGACGTGCTGACAGGCCCTCTGCTGTTTATAACGAGTATTACGCAGTGAATTCAGCAATAGCTTCATTATTTATACACAGCACTCTCTTAGTTATAGTGTAAATATTATTTTTGATGTATTTTAACAATATATTGAAAATGTCTTTATTTTTGCACAGGGGTAATGTTAATCCAGGTCATTTCAAGGGCAACTGAGCTGTGTTCAGATAAAAAAAAAAAAGAAAAGAAAATGAGTTTTATTACTGTATTTTACATATAATACAAAATATATAGTTCCATGATTTAGATTTGTTTTTTGTAGGTTTTCAGATATCCTTTTCATCTTTATTATTTCAGGTTTTTCCAAATGTATTTCAAGTTACACTGAACAAAAATATAAATGCAGCATGCAACAATTGAAATTAATTCACTAGGCCCTAATATATGGATTTCACATGACTGGGATTACTGGGGATATGCATTTGTTGGTCACAGATACCTTAAAAAAAAGGGAGGGGCGTGGATCAGAAAACCAGTCAGTATCTGGTGTGACCACCATTTGCCTCATGTAGTGCGACACATCTCCTTCGCATAGAGCTGATCAGACTGTTGATTGTGGCCTGTGGAATGTTGTCCCACTCCAACTGGAACACGCTGTCGTACACGTCGATCCAGAGCATCCCAAACATGCTGAATGAATGACTTGTCTAGTGAGTATGCAGGCCATGGAAGAATTGGGACGTTTTCAGCTTCCAGGAATTGTGTGCAGATCCTTGAGACATGGGGCCGTGCATTATCATGCTGAAACATGAGGTGATGGTGGCGGATGAATGGCATGACAATGGGCCTCCGGATCTCGTCACGGTATCTCTGTGCATTCAAATTGCCATCGATAAAATGCAATTGTGTACGTTGTCCGTAGCTTATACCTGCCCATACCATAACCCCACTGCCACCATGGGGCAATCTGTTCACAACGTTGAGATCAGCAAACCGCTGGCCCACATGATGCCATACACATTGTCTGCCATCTGCCCAGTACAGTTGAAACCAGGATTATCCGTGAAGAGCACACTTCTCCAGCATGCCAGTGGCATTCGAAGGTGAGCATTTGCCCACTGAA
>NW_024472450.1:0-1043 GCF_017654505.1 Polyodon spathula | reverse complement strand
GTCAGGTCAAGACCCTGGTGAGGACGACAAGCACGCAGATGAGCTTCCCTGGGATGGTTTCTGACAGTTTGTGCACAAATTCTTCGGTTGTGCAAACCTACAGTTTCATCAGCAGTCAGAGTGGCTGGTTTCAGACGATCCCACAGGTGAAGAAGCCAGATGTGGAGGTCCTGGGCTGGTGTGGTTACACGTGGTCTGCTGTTGTGAGGCCGGTTGGACGTACTGCCAAATTCTCTAAAACAATGTTGGAGGTGGCTTATGGTAGAGAAATGAACATTCAATTATCTGGCAATAGCTCTGGTGGACATTCCTGCAGTCAGCATGCCAATTGCATGCTCCCTCAAAACTTGAGACATCTGTGGCATTGTGTTCTGTGACAAAACTGCACATTTTAGAGTGGCCTTTTATTGTCCCCAGCACAAGGTGCACCTGTGTAATGATCATGCTGTTTAATCAGCTTCTTGATATGCCACACCTGTCAGGTGGATGGATTATCTTGGCAAAGGAGAAATGCTCACTAACAGGAATGTAAACAAATTTGTACACAAAATTTGAGTGAAATAAGCTTTTTGTGCATATGGAAAATTTCTGGGATCTCCAAACACTTTACATGTTGCCTTTATATTTTTGTTCTATGTATTTTGTGAGAATCTCTCTCTCTCGCTTTGCCCTGTATAAATTAAACCCTTCATTTTTCCACTGTTGATATTCTGTTATTTTTGATTGTCTGAGTGAGGATCTTGCTGCAGAAACAAAGGAGCCGCACACACGAGGGTTTGCACATCATATCTACGTGTCTCAGTGAAACCAGGCCCTTCCTCTATGAAATCATTACACAGCTCAATATTTCTATTTATTAAATGGTTACTTCATATAATCAATTTTTTTTCCCAAATATTAAATTTCTTCCCATTTGATATGACATGGTATTTGTTCTGTATATTTATTTCTACTGCAGTTTGTGCTTGGATCATTACTGTGCTGTGATTAATAGTAGAAGCAGATTTTTTGAAAGCAGACCCATAACACAATGATACAGCATA
>NW_024472449.1:0-9000 GCF_017654505.1 Polyodon spathula | reverse complement strand
GTAATAAGTGAATAAGTGCCCTGGGATTCTACTTGTTCTGCATCCAGTGCGGTTATTAGAAGCACTGGTGGTACTGTAGAGCTCGGTTAACGCAGGCAGGCACATCACACAGGGCGAGGCGATCCACACACCGGCGGAGGGCGGGCGCGTACCCGGGACCTCTCGCACTAAAGCATAGCTCTGATGTAGGGTTGTTTTAGGGTTGATACCTGTGTGGGTTTGACCCGGACAGTCCAGGAATTGGCATGTACTCCCCGCTCGTAAAAAAAAAAAGTTACACGCGTTGCCGTGGTGACTGCTATTGTACCCTCACAACTTTGCTATTGTGTGTGTGTGTATGTGTTTTTCCTTTATTGCCTTGCAGTTTAAAATTAAAAATCTCCACCGGGACCCAGCTCCGCTGCACCATGCTGTTGAGTTGCAAACCGGCTTGTTTCAGCCCGACTACTCCATGGGCTGGTAAAAACAAAATCAGTTACCCCCGTTTGCTGTGGCGACTGTTATTTTTACCCTAACAGCTTGCTGTGATGAGGGTGGCAGGAATTAACAAACCCGGACGCCCTAATGTCCGGTTTTAAGTGAAACGCATAAGAAACACCAACCTCCCTTTTAATATTGTCTTTGACACATCGTATAACGGGACATTTTGAAGTGGAATTTATTTTGGCTTTATTGTCGGTTTGGATTGGATGGCCAGTAATACTTTCACCAATCCAGAGTGTGGCATGCAGTGTGCGACCCGCCCCCTGACAGACTGGTGGAATGCAGCACAGGTTAAAGAGGCGCGCGCTGGACAAGGGAAAGAATGTGTCGCGTCAAAGTGAATATGAAAATGATGAAGATAGTTTGCTTTAAAAAAAAAAATTACAAGCAGACCGGATATTTCCATCAGTGGATTCAGGAAATCTGGAATTTATGATGCGATCAGGAACGAAGGCAGTGTAAACTGCGCTTGCTACTGTGGTACCAGTTTTAAATTTAAAGCGTTTTTGTTTCGGCTTTGTTGTTCGTTTTCGCATGAAACGATACTGTCCTACAGTTACTACACGATGTGATCATTGCACTATGTTGATGAACCGTAGCTACGTTTTAAAACTGAGAGCTAGTAAATGCCTGTCGTTAAAGTGGACTGCAGTTAGTAATCCTTTCCAATTACTGAGATCTGAAAATTGAAGGGCCATGTAAGAACGATAAATACTGTGACTCATTTTTAGAAGGCCTTCTTTGTTGTTCTCCAAGTTGCTGTAGTGACATTGTAGATGCTATAACGAGTTACTGTAAACGAGATACTGTTTTAGCAGACACATTTCATTAAGTAAACATTTATATGAAAGTTTTTTTAAATAAAAAATAGAAATACAAAACTTGTGAACGTGCTAGTGATAAATGCCAATTCAAAAACCGTCAAAATCTACCAAAGTACAAATCTGCAAATTTAATACCAGCCAAAATTTCCACTTATTCGGTACGTTAGTTGATTTCCACTATCTTATTAGAAATGTACTGTTTAGCGTGATCTGTACACTCTACTGCGCCCGCAGCATTTGAATAATGCTTTACATTACACTGACATAACCTTCACAGTAAAATATGGGATACTTACGCTATGTAGTGGTAATTAAACCACATATATGCGTGCGTGTGTACAAACTGCATATTTAGAGGTAGCCATTACTAACATTGAAAAACCCGAACCAAGTTTGAGTACATTTTGACTCATTTTGTCTCTTTTTACCGACACACAATCGATAGTGCCCTAGTTTACAACGTATGTTAATAACGTTTGTTAATATTTATTAAGACTAGGGGGGCGGACACGCCTGTGTCAATGCCAGTAACAGTGAAACACACACACATCACGAGTGCACTGCAGCCGCGTCTGATTTCCCTCTCGGGTTCCTAACATCTCCCACACTCCCTGCCATACTCTGTCTGAGTTCACAAAACCATCCCCCCCCCCCCCCCCCCCCCCCCCCCCCCCCCCCCCACCCCCCCCCCCCCCCGCTCCAGATACGTTACTTTATTTGTATGTGTTGTGCTTTCATTCAAGTTATTATACTTCTGGTTGCCAAAATGTTTGCATTAACTACTAAATGTCTTGCCTGATGTCAGGTTACTTTACTGAGCAGAGTGAGAGTGCACAGCTGACAAAGAATGTAGTAAACAGCCACCAGGGAAGCACGTGGTGTTGCGGGTCTGTTATTAAAATCCTGTGTTTGTGCAACTCAGCAATTTAAGAATGTTGATGAAAAGTGTTATTTATACACGTTGGTAAATGGATTTTGAATAAATGTTCTGTTTACCCTGTCAAGTTCTTTTGCGATTATGCACAGAACAAGTTTCACCTTTTTATAACCAGACCTTTATTAAAAGAGATGTAATCAGCATTACCAAGCTTAAAGTATTAATAGACACACTGTATGATACAAGTACACTACTGACCCTAGTTATTGAGTGTCTTGAGTTCTGCTATACAGTGATCATGGCGGTAATGGAAGTGTAGAGGGCATCGTAAAGGGCGGGTTACGAAATGGCAGCTAAAAGCAGTGTGGATCTATTTTTAAACAACAGGAGAAAAGTAGAGCACAGCTGCAGCAACAGCAGGCTGTAAGAGAGTGCAGAAAGGCTGCTTGAGAGTGCAGGGAGGCTGTGAGAGTAGAGGCTGCGTGAGAGAGGCTGCATGTGAGAGACTGCGTGTGAGCGTGCAGAGAGGCTGTGTGAGAGTAGAGAGGCTGCGTGAGAGGCTGCGTGTGAGCGTGCAGAGGCTGCATGTGAGAGGCTGCGTGTGAGTGTGCAGAGGCTGTGTGAGAGTAGAGAGGCTGCATGTGAGAGACTGCGTGTGAGCGTGCAGAGAGGCTGTGTGAGAGTAGAGAGGCTGCGTGAGAGAGGCTGCATGTGAGAGACTGCGTGTGAGCGTGCAGAGAGGCTGTGTGAGAGTAGAGAGGCTGCGTGAGAGGCTGCGTGTGAGCGTGCAGAGGCTGCGTGTGAGAGGCTGCGTGTGAGTGTGCAGAGGCTGTGTGAGAGTAGAGAGGCTGCATGTGAGAGACTGCGTGTGAGCGTGCAGAGAGGCTGTGTGAGAGTAGAGAGGCTGCGTGAGAGGCTGCGTGTGAGCGTGCAGAGGCTGCGTGTGAGAGGCTGCGTGTGAGTGTGCAGAGGCTGTGTGAGAGTAGAGAGGCTGCATGTGAGAGACTGCGTGTGAGCGTGCAGAGAGGCTGTGTGAGAGTAGAGAGGCTGCGTGAGAGAGGCTGCATGTGAGAGACTGCGTGTGAGCGTGCAGAGAGGCTGTGTGAGAGTAGAGAGGCTGCGTGAGAGGCTGCGTGTGAGCGTGCAGAGGCTGCGTGTGAGAGGCTGCGTGTGAGTGTGCAGAGGCTGTGTGAGAGTAGAGAGGCTGCGTGTGAGAGTGGCGTGAGGGAGTGCAGAGAGGCTGCTCAATAATGTTACGTTAACATATTGAATTACATGCTGCTTTGTAGTTTTCAATTTACTTAACAAAACTGACAAATTAAAAAATGTGACATTTCAAAATTTAACATGAAATACTGTACTGCTGTCATGACTTCCAGTAGACTTTTGCAATTTAATATTGTAGTTTCTTTGATTACACAATGTTCAGTAAAAGATCTAAACTGTGTTAATATATATGTAGAAAACAGAAAGTACTGATTAGAGGAGAAACATCAAAATGGAGCGAGGTAACCAGTGGTGTACCACAGGGATCAGTATTAGGTCCTCTGCTATTCCTAATCTACATTAATGACTTAGATTCTGGTATAGTAAGCAAACTTGTTAAATTTGCAGATGACACAAACATAGGAGTCATCTCAAACACTGTTGCAGCAGCAAAGGTCATTCAAAATGATCTAGACAAGATTCAGAACTGGGCAGACATATGGCAAATGACATTTAATAGAGAATATTTTTGGAGCCTCCTGTAGGAATTCAGGCAATTTGCAAAGGTGAAGGAACATTGTCAGAGAGGAATAAAATAATTTAATGATAAACCAATAAGAAACGCAATCAAATGCACCCTAAAAGATTTGTTCCCAAAAAAGGAATATCTGAAAATCAAATTCTTCTCGATTTGGGACGGGCAGCTTGAAGGTACAGATAGCTGCAATGAACTGAATAACTTGACACCCTGTTTCTGCAGCTGGTCTTTCTGTTGGTGCAATATGTTTTGTACATCACTCTTTTAAATATAGAAATAGTATTCAACAATGAAGCAGTCTGCCACATGCTCTGTTGAGAACACAATATTAATCGCAGTTTCGTGAGCTCAGAGAGAGGCTTCACCAGACTGGAGCACATGAGCGAGACCAGGAGCTTCCCAGGAGGTGCAATCAGACACCGCTCTGAGTGGCTTGGCTCTGAAATGATAATCTGAAATCTGTTCTGCCTGGCATGAATTCCAATATGTTCATGTTTGTTTCATGCAAAAGTAAACTTTGTTATGTACTTGGTGACTGCTGCATAAAGCAGTTGGTTTCACAGTGTAAGTCAGAGAGGTGCCAGCAGGTATCAGGGTGGCGCTGTCTAAAAGGGTTCCTTTCATTCTCAACCTCTCACACAAGGAACTTGGATGGGGAAGATACATTTAAGGATGGGGGACCCTTTTTGACTGCTACATCCTAGTGTAGGCTCCCGTGCATACTGCAGAATAAGTTGATCGGGCAGTAACTAGCAAAGCTTTCAGCATGGAACAGATATTGTTATGCTGATCTCTTACACATGGCAGAACAGATTTCAGATTATCATTTCAGAGCTCCTTTTACTCTGAATTCATCCTTTCAGAGCTCCAGCTTTCCTTTGCAAGCCACTCAGAGCGGTGTCTGATTGCACCTCCTGGGAAGCTCCTGGTCTCGCTCATGTGCTCCAGTCTGGTGAAGCCTCTCTCTGAGCTCATGAAACTGATTAATATTGTGTTCTCAACAGAGCATGCAGCAGACTGCTTCATTGTTGAATAGTGTTTCTATATTTAAGAGTGACATGCAAAGCCTATTGTACCTCAATGCAATATGTGGATTTCAATCATGCTGGAAACAAAGCTTCCTCTCCTGTGGGAAATTGTTGTTCCGGCTGTATATTTGTAGGATGTGTCATCTGAATATTATTTAGAGTTGTTTAAGAAGAGAAGGGGTAGGTTAGGATTGATTTTTTTCCCCACACTGCAAGCAAAGAATATTACTTTACTTTAACTTTCCATGGATTTCTTTTCAGATTTTTATTTTTGCGGTTTCACTCGAAGGTCAAAAGTCTGACTTTTTAAGAGGTAAACTTTAAGTAGATTGATGTTGCTGGAACAGCACATAAGCATGGTAACCCATGTTGGCCAAAAAGTTCCACTTTTGACTCATCTGTCCGTAGAACAATGTTCCAGAACTCCTGAGGATCATCCAGGTGCTTTTTGGCAAACTTGAGACAAGCATTCATATTCTTCTTAGTGAGCAGTGGTTTCCGCCTTGCTACTCTTCCATGAATCCCATTTTTGCCCAGTGCCTTTCTGATGGTGGAGTCATGAGCGCTGACCATAGCTGAGGTGAGAGAGGCCTGCAGATTCCTGGATGATGTTCTAGGGTTCTTTATGACTTCCTAGACGATTTTACGCCTTGCTCTTGAAGAGATTTTGGCAGGACGGCCACTCCTGGGAAGATTCACTACTATCCCAAACTTTCTCCTTTTGGACAGTATGGCTCTGACTGTGGTTTGGTGGAGCCCCAGAGCCTTAGAAATGGCTTTGTAACCCTTTCCAGACCGATAAGCATCAACATGTTTTCAGGAATTTCTGTCGATCGTGGCATGATGTGCCTCTAGAACCTGTGTGCTGGCAACTTTACTCTGATGATAAGGCCCAAAGTTAGTCAGATTTATGTTGGGCAGGGCTGGCCCAAATCAAGCCTGATTGTTAACCAAAGTATTCAAACAGCTGACCCTAATTATCCCTTTAATTGGGTTGAGTTAACTACAGGGGAAATAACTTTTTCACACCTGAAGATTGCATGTTTGATTACCTTGCACACCAAACAAATGAAAGAAGCACCAAACTTTGGTGTCATTTTTTTCCGTCGGACTCCCTCTATATACTACTACAACCCACAAAAAGACCTGACCAAATTCAATGTGAAAAATGTGCAAAAATGCAGAAAATCAGACAGGGCAAATATTTTTCCATGGTTCTGTAGCGGCTGCACAGGGAGTGGATTGGTGGTGTGGAAAAGTAGCAGGATAAATTGAGAATGTTGTAATGCTAGCGAGAGGTCAAGTAAAACAGTGTTTTAAACCTGGAAACGGAATAAGAATGTCCGGTTTATTTCTTCCACTCTTGGAGCACAGCATTCCTGTCTGGTGCTAATAAAAATCAGTCAGCGTTGCACAGGTCTTTGCAGGGTTCAGTATGCAATGCATGTAACAGGATACAGAGGGTCACTGCCGTGGATTTAATATAGCAGATTCAGATTGACCTATTTTAAAACCTACATTCCAACATGCCATCAAATGCAGTATTTGTGGGCCATACTCTAGCATCTGCACGCGAGCCTTTACTGTGTAAAGCCCACGACATGCAAGGAAATAGTAGAGCCTTGAGCGTATGACTTAGCACTCTACCTGAAGACAGAGTAGCTTGGACTCCTGCTGAAATGCTCAGTTCTATTCATAAGCATGCTGACAGACTATTTCTATATATAATCAGCCACATAATTTTAAAGCTTTCCTCCATGTTTCTTTAAAAAAACATATAGAGCACGGTGTTGGACCCAGACTGCCAACCCAGGGATACCAGATAAACTGTAAAAGATACAATTCACACTGAAAGATTTTACAAAGCATGGAAGCCCTTTCTTTGTGGCCAGTATTGTGCCCCTGTGCAGCATGGTAAAGGTGCATAGTAGTTTTTGTATTTTACCAGGCTTTACTACCAGCTTTTACCATGGTATACAGTGCTGCAGTAAACTTTTAGGGTTCAGTCACATGTGATAAACAGTGGAGCAGCGTTTGCACTGAACGCAGGACTTTTAGAGTCTGAATGTTCTTCAGTCGCTGCTCATTAGTAACTGTGAACTTTTAGGGTGTTTCTGAGGAAGGTATTGATGGATTGGTTGATTGGTTACACATATTCTAAAAATGAAAATGTTTTAGTGTCTAAACATGTGCTTCACTTGTTTTTACATGAAGATTATTCAAAGGTTTAAAAACTTCTGGATCCTGGCACCCTTGCTCACAAGGTCTTGATTGCAATTCGAGTGAGCTTGAGCAAAAATACAAGAAGTGATTAGGAGCTGGGATGCAGCAACAATTTATTTAAAAATAAAATAGAACTGAAACACAGGAAATGGCTCTCATAATGGTTTACCACAGTCAGTCTTCACAGTAGTTTTGCCGTTTTTAACCCCATGCTTTTGGTAAACTTGTATAAGTGATAACGCTGCCCGTGCTAGTAAGAGGTGAGAGAATGGATTTCAAAACCTTGGTTCGCAATCCTTTAAGAAGTGAAACCTTGTGGAAGGAAGTGAGAGTTATTCACTAATGGCTGCCGTAGCTCCAGAGGGACCAGAAGAATCCCCGAGCTGGGCCTGCATGATAAGAGGATTCCCTGTGTGGGTGGAGTGGAAATACTGAGATAATTCAGAGCAGCAGAATAGCCCTGCTCCAAACAGATAAGAGCCTCTGCAGCTTTACTGTAGGGTTTGCTTCTCCATGCTCACTGTCACAATTCTTTCACAGTTTGTTCCCCTTTCTGAATAGCTTTGAGAAACCCCACTGGAGTCCCATTATAACTCCTGAGTATTGCCCTGTAGAATCCCCAGCAGAACCATTAGCAGACCACTGCACTTATAATCAGCAATGGCATTAGAAGGATTCAGGGCATGTCCCGTAGTGATCCTGGTACAGTCGCACACTGTCTGTCTGGCACTGATATGGGTCCGGGGTACCATTCTGGCTTCACGATGGGCGTGTCAAAATATTACAGTATAACCACTCTGGTTGCATCCTAGCAACAGCCTTGTGCTACAACTGGCCCATAATACAAAACCATTGCAGATCATTTGGTATGGGGAGCATTTACAAAAAAGCCCTGCTAAATTTCCTCTTCGCCATTCTATATGTGCTGTCCCACTCAGAAGTGCATCAGTGTTAAAATGACACACTAGTTCAGTGCCCTGTATTACTAGCGTTCTGTATCCTGCTCAAACCCTGGTACTTAGATATTAAGCAATGACTACTGCTAATACATCATTTGGTAACGGACATTTAAGGAAACCTCAATCAGAGGTGCGGTAGTACAAGAAGTAGAGGCTGTACTCAGATAGTTTGTGAATGTGAAAGTGCTGGTTAAAAAAAAGAGGCAGATTTGAACACTTTGTGGTGTCTGTTTCTTGTCATTATGATGCTTATCTACTGAGGATCCAAACTCTTGGGGAAGACAAACAGCAAGTCTATCCTGAGTGCGCTCACACTACTGTATCAAGATCTTTCAAAATGATGTTGGGTTCTACAATATTTGACCTGGTTTTACTTGTGTTTTTTCCTAAGAGAAAGGGACCATAGGATGACTTCCTAGAATGAGTCAAAAAAGATTAATTGTCACGAGAAACAAAGATTTCTTTTCTGATATGGAAACCAGCCATAACCACAAAGCTAGAGCCTGCAGCTGCAATGCATCTAGGCTGTGGAGTTCACCACAGGCTCTACTTGTGATGCAGGGACTGTCGGTTTAAGACTGATTGTACCTGAACTCTAGTTCTAGTTTAAGTCCTGTTTGTAGAAATTACACCCATAGTGGCCAACTTTTTACACTTATAACTAAAATTAAAAACGAAGCTAACATGGATGACACAAAATGTTATCAGCGCAAGGTGCACGTTTCTAAAGCACCACACAGTCCAGACTTTCATTTTCAACCTCTGGCATGAGGAACTTGCTTAGGGAACAAAGCATGTGCTCCGGTATACACAGCACCCTGCCTGCCTGTCTCAGTGCAACTGCCCTCCTCCATGAGCCACA
>NW_024472448.1:12435-14108 GCF_017654505.1 Polyodon spathula | reverse complement strand
TCACCAAACGTTCCCAACTGAATCAACAGTACCTGATGACAGCTCCTCTGTGGAAGGGGAATTGTGAGACCGATAATGCCCTGCATCCACTAATACAGCTTTTTTAGAAACCGTGTTCTGATATCCTCCTTTTATGTTGAGAGATGACAGGGCTCTGTGTTGTGTTGTCAGGACGTTTGTGATGCCGATACACTGTCCGCACTACAAGAATAGACTGAGCCTGCTATAAAACACACTGGCACATTGAGATTGAATGTGTCCTGGTTAACCTTGTCATTCTGGAATTATTGACAGAACCACCCAACAAATGCAACATTCATTAAAGGGATTGCAGCTATCAATATAGTCCATAACCTGCTAGATACTCTCTAGCCTAATTGTGGTGAAGGTTGCTGAAGAGCTGCTTTAGCACAAGCTAATGAGTGTATCTTAATTTTGGGTTATGTGGAGTATGCCATACATTTTTGCCTTGGGATTATTTGAAAGGTGCTTTATAAGTGTGCATTTTTAAATAAGTTTAAGAGTATTCAAACCTGAAGGTAAATAGTCACTATGTCACCTACATCTGGAGAAGCGCTTACTCAGCTGTGATGTCACTTGGTTTGGAAGTTCTTTAGCACGAGGTATTGAAAGGATCAATGCGGATCTGGGGATGCATATGGAATATATACAGGTGTGTGTCTGTATGTCAAAGTAACATTTTCACATGTACTTAGGTGGATGGAGGTCAGCGTCATGTCATAGATGTTGCATCTACAGCCATGGCACTGACAGGCTTGTTCATTTACATCTCATGCAGAAAGACTGGGGGTGGGACATTTTTTTCTCCTTGTACTCAAAAAGACTGGAATGGCAGCCTCCTTTGCTGAAACGCTTCTATCCCAGAGCCTGCTGCTCCCATACCAAACTGCTTGGACAGCCCTGCTGACTCCTGCCTGTCTATCAAACACAGAATGGGAGGGCTGGCAGCTGTTACTGAAACAGAAGTTAAGATATTTAAACTTAGACTTGTGCCTGAGAGGGCATAGCGGCAGCTGGTGTGTTGCGAGAGTTACTGGCATCATTCAAATTGTGGCGCTGCTCAGAAGTCCGCTCTGAGCCACGGTAGCACCCTGCATCTGTCCTGCGGTGATAACCAAACCATGCGATAGTTATCAGAAGCCACACCTTTTCTCTGCTTTCTGATAATCCCCTTCCTCTCAGCACAGCCCTCTGAATGACAGTTACTGCATTCTGCTTCATCTCTGCCGATTGTAGTTCTGTTTAAACTAGAGAGGGAGGGTGAGCTGTAGAAATGAGTCATCCTGCAATGCAAGAAAAAAACAGCAGCAGCAGTGGGTTGAAAAGGCAGAGGATATCGAGAGATAGCTTGCCACCCTTTTTTGGGGGGGTGGGAACCGAAAAACTTTAAGAATAGACATAGTGTTTTGAAATTGACTTCTCAATAAAGTTCTTACAATAATAATTCAAACCAAAAAAGTCTTATTTGAGTCAACTAATAATGAACTTTTGACAAGAACACTTTATTGGGGGGGGGGGTGGGGGGGGGGGGGTGGGGGGGGGATGGTAAATTAATATGAGCAAAGAACACGTTGCATAAATATCAAACTTATTTTTAAATAGAGCCCATTCTTTCTTTTAAAGTGGAATTTGTGAAATTATTATTATTATTA
>NW_024472448.1:0-11935 GCF_017654505.1 Polyodon spathula | reverse complement strand
ACCAGCACCCTGAACTGCACCACGACTGCTCCAGAAACGTTATTCTTACAAGTCTTTAAAATTGCCAGTTTGACCCATTATAAAAATAATTAAAACATCTGTTTTTCATCTTAAAACTATAGGGGACCCCAAAAATAAATAATTCTTTACTAAAACCACGCCCAAGCCTTGTAAGAGAGCCTGTAGGAGACAGAAGAGTGGCCCCAGCCTTTCACATTCACAATAAGCACGTGTCTCCTCTGCAGAGTAGAAACAGCACTCTGCACTGATGCCTGTGAACACAATACAGTGCAGGATCCTCAACTGCAGGTCCCCTGCTCTCTTGGAGAGGGGCAGGTTGTACAGCACCCTTTTCTACCGACATGTGAGCCCTCCACCTGGAGTCTACCAGCCCCTGCAGCTAGCTGAAGTGTTTTCACACATAGATGATGCAGTTTTTTGCTCTCTGCTGTGCAAAGGGTGGTCTTTTTAACTGCATTAATTTGCAGTAGCGTTCCCCCATTTCCTTTATCCCCTTCTCCTTCCTCACCTACTGCTGGAGACACTAACAGCTTTGGGAAGATGGGGTCTGCCTCTACACTGTGCCCCTGGACAGCTCCTCCCTCAAGGCCTCCCTGGAGCAAGTCCCCCCAATTACATTCAACACTTATTTGAGAAATTCAGCAGGCAGTCAATCGATCCCTGGAGTATTGCCACTGGAGAGCCATCTGACAGCAGCAGTCAGCTCCTGGTAGGTCAACGGCTCGTCCAGGTGGTGCTGTTCCTCCTCACTGAGGCTGGGTAGACCCTGGAGCAGCTGGTCAGTGTCCTGTTGGTCTAAGTGTGTACTGCTGACAAAATATTTTAATTTGTATTTTGCCACTGTCCCACCACTGCCTGAAGTTTGTTCTCTGTTTTCCAAATAAACCAGAACTGATGGAATTGTTCATAAAATTTTGTGTCTTGTAATAATTTGATATTGAAATGCCAGTAAGAGGGTGTGGCTCTGAGGGAAGCAATGTTGTGAGTATTAGGCAGTAATGGTCAGTGAGACTGCTAGGGGTGATGCTGTCTTTAATTTATTTATTAAGGTGAGTCTGTAAAGTGTAAAAAACAGTCCTCCCTTGCTGTATACATGCACTCTGAGTGAGTGAGACCAGGTTACTGTCGTGTATTATGGTGCAGACACCTCCAGATATAAAAACACACTTCTCCATGGCAGATATCATCATTTGTGTCTCAAGCTGACTGTAAAAATAAATAAAAACTTGACGAGTTAGATTAACAGGCTGGGTTGCAATGTATATCTGGTTATAGCTTTTAATGGGGTAGACATAAAGGGGACGAGTGCACTTTAAGAGTCTGGCACACGGCTTGTATCTGGTTACTTGTGTGTACACAACCAAAGATGATCTACATAAACAAGACGGTCAACTCTGCTGATTTAACATTGGAAGTTCCATTCGTGCCTAAGCGGTGCATCATGGGAATCCAAAGAGTTCCGGTAGCGACTTATCCCCTATCTGTATAATGTAAAATCTGCCTCATTTCTTATTCCAAGCCTTCTCTTTTTAAAGTGATTGCATTTTTAAACATGTTTCACCTGCATTTATTTAGAGACACTCCTCCTTAACACATGTGTTATTATTTCTATGATCAATGTTTACGCCTGGCCTGACAAGAGCTCTTTATCGCCAAAGTGCTGTCAGAAATGTCCACTGTCGTGCATATTCATGAGCAGTCAAGACTGGGGCGTGGTTTGGTTTGATTTGGAAGCGGCATATAATCCGGAGTTATTTATTTATTTATTTGTTATTATTATTATTATTATTGCAATCACTACTACAAATAGCACTAATGCCTTGGAGGTGTTCCGTATCTAATTGTAGCAATATATCCCTTTTCAATTTTTCCACAGGGCAATCTTTCATTCAGCAACACAGCTTTCACTTCCTGTGTAGTATATATACATACATAGTGACATCTGCTGTCCTTTTGCGATACACCACCACAGTAGGCATCATAAAATTGTCTTTATCTGAAAGTTGTTAATAAGCGAAAAACTATAGGATAGGATTGGTTCTTGTAAAAATGTTAATAACCAAAAGCTGTCTTTATCAGTGTTGTTAATAAGCGGCACCTATTGTATAAATTATATATCTGTTTTTAATGTTTATCTGTACGAATTGACATAATGTCTGATGATTTGAATTGTGATAAATATACATTATTTTGGACAAAATAGATCAATACATAAAATGAAAATGGATACTAAAGTTGCAAGTATGCCTTATTATTAAAAATACAGTGTCCATTATTAAAAATGCACTGTCTATTTATTGTCTGTATCTATTAATTAATAGCAACTGCTTCATTTAAAAAGATGTATTCCTTTAAGAAGCTTGTCGTAGGTTGTGAAGTTTGTTTCATATGCCTCTCTCCGAATACGTATTTAATTTACGATTATTAAAAAAGTGTCTATTTTTTTTTTTTTTTAAATAGTGTCTATACATCTGTGTATACATTGTGTCTTTTTATAGTTAACGCAATATAAATTGACGTCTCTTTTAAATTATCAGCTTGTATTTATACTCTTAGCTCAGTTCTCAGTTAGGGTTGCAATTCATGACTGAACAGGTTTGAATACTCTAACAATAACAGTTCTTAATGTATTTTATGTGTTTTACTTATATCCTCTTAAACTTTATATTTGATTTACGGATATCAAAATATCATCCCGTGGAAAAGTTAAAAGGGAGATATTACTATTTTTTTTTTTCCTGTTACCACAATTAGATGTGAAACATGGAAATGAAGTTGAAATCATAACTGCAGCTATAATTACCTCCCAAAGAATAATTACATACCTACTTTATGCAGCAAAGCCCCACCCATTGTGTGGCCGCCCATAATTTTCAATTTTTTTTTTATATATTGCGGAAGTGAAACTGCAAACTACAGTGCTTCACACTTTTTACATATTCTCAGGACCAATATGCCCACTTAGCTTTGATTATACTGAAGCTATGTTTACTGTAAAGAACATCTACCTACAGTTCCTTACTGAAATGCCTCAAGGCAACATTTGTAATATTTTATATTACAGGCCTTACAAATTTCCCCATGGCCTGACTAATTCAGAGGTCACATACAAATAGGTACAAGACACTGTAAATCATATATTTTTTTGCATTCAATGATGAATACCACCAACTTAAATTACTGACCCAGACTCAAGGATTTTTCAATACATTTCATTCAGATAATTTATTTAGCACTGTACATTTAGCAATCTGGAACATCTGATACAGAAAATAAACCTCTGTGCATAGTATGGTGAAAATCAAAGTTAAGCAGTATCGTGGTTATACACCAAAGGCAATGACAGCTTAAAGAAGTAATAAGATACCAAGGGCTGGTCACAAGTCACCCATCAGTAGTTTTCCAGGGTTGATAACAACAGCTAAGCTTTGATAAAGTAGCAATGCTATTGTAGGCCTTAAATAAACGTAAAAGAAAATCAACTACATACTGCAAGTACTGACTTTGTATATTTTGCAATGTAATAAATAGGCAGCTTTGATATGTTGCATCCTAGGCTATATAGTGCAAGCTTATGTGCAATATAATAAGAATACTCATCACAGGAAGACAATTTTCTCAAATTGGTAAAACTGTTGTTTTATACATCAAGAGATGTGATTTTAGCCTGATTTCATGCTTGGTAGATTTTTATTTCTTTTGGCAACAAGCACACAATTTGTTGGTGTTTAGACACCATTAACCTTTACTAATCATAATAAAAACATATTTTTAAAATTAGCCCCTTTTTATGATTTATTTTGTTATTAATCAAAAATATTTTCTGGATATTGAATGGGATATGTCCTGTGATCAGCAGTCCAACACCTACAATAAGAAAGCCTGAATCTGTACAGTACATCAACTTTGTTGGTAACAGTTTTCTTTTCTGACATGATTGACTCATTAGACAATCATTAGGGTTTATGGTAGGGAAAAGGCCTGGATGGGATCAACACTATGACAGCGCCACAGCCATGATAAAGTATAGCTCTGCCAGGGCCATAAACTTTGATTTAATTCAGGCCTACGCTTAACAGGTAAAATGAAGCAGGTATTTGCTTTAGGACCAGAAACGTCTAATTTGTTCCATGAAACAATTAGACCTGGTCTGGAATCCCCGGACATGGAATGCAAACCATCACAATTTTCATTTGTATTGTATTTAAACAATCTCAGTGGTGTCTGCTGTTAATGACGACTATGGCAAGAATGAGACAACGAGTAAAATCACATTTTTTAAAATTGTTTAGAATCATGATTCTTTTTAAAATTTAATTACGTTTCCCAAAACATGGTTCTACCTGTGATGGCATATCTATTGAGTTGGCCACTTTTAACAGTAGTTTGTCCAGGACAAAAAACAATAAAATGCCACATATACAAAACATCATTTTGGAAAACAAAAGGATACAGAAAAGTTCACATCATCTCTTCTTTGCTCTACCAGTTCACAAACATTCCCCACTTGTATATACTTTCTTCTGATAAATTACGTTCACAAGCAACCAGCATTGCAACAGTCATTCAAGTCATCTCCACTTTAAGGTGTGGTTTAGTGTGGTTAATGGCCCTGCTCCACTGCACTACTGACTCACATACGAGACTAGACAGTTTTTTTGAGGCCTAGTGGATGAGGAAAAGCCCAGGTTACAAAGCAAAAAACAAAAAAAAAAACACAGGCTCCACCAACAGGCCTTTCTTCCTTCCTTTGTTTATGCCAGTTTGGCTGCAAAGCAAAAAATAAATACAGATCATTTACAGTTTCCTGTTCCTTCACATTATAGAGCAGCTTTTGGCACGGTCTTTCCTCATTTCTGTATTTTCCAACAAATCTGTCCGGCCCGGCATTTGGGACACCCGCTTCAGTCCTCGTTTAGAGTTGCTGCGCTTCAAGTGTTTGTGCATCTTGTTAACTGAAGCCAGCGTTGTTACATGGAAGACATCCCGAACACTGTTCTCAGAAACTTTGGAGGAGCATTCCATGTAAGCAACTGCCCCAATCTGTCTCGCCAACGTGCTTCCCTGGGAATTAGAAACAGAGGAAGAAGGGCAGTTCAAGTGACAGAGTGACATGCCAAAATGTCAACTCACACTGTGAAAAATAAAAGCATGCAATGCGTGCTTCACATCACTTTAACATCTGTCTGATGCTCTGTCCACTACGGGTAGCTCAAGCACAGCACGAAACATCACAGAAGCAGTAACAATGGTCTGAGCCCTTTCGAAGGGGAATTAAACAAGGCCCATTAGGTTGGTTTGTGGAGGGTGGAGCCTTTTCAGGAATGCGCTAACCTTTCCAAGTTCTATTTTAGCTTGCTAACTAATGGTCTGTAAAGATTCCCATTAAGCTGACCAACCCTCTTGCTGTTGCTATATAAAAAGGCATTCACTTCTAAGTGGTCCTTATTTATGGCCACTTGACTTTTGAAATGTGCAATGCACTTCAAAATGGTAGACATCAAAATAACAGGCTATTGAAATTAATTGTGGCTTTTATGAACTAATGATTTCCCACTGTTGGTTTTGAAGGAAACTGTCATAAAAGTTTCAATATCTACATTTTTTAAATTAAGGCTTATTCTGTGCTTTTTCAAATAAATCTGTGTAATAGATGAGTAATAATCATTGTAACAACAGTGGAAGTTTTCTTGTGCAATGTCATAAATCCAATAACATATGTTTTAGTGTTATACAGTTTTGTGGTTTTGCTATATGTATTTGGTCACTATGTCAAAAATAAATAATTTGATAAAGATGGTGAATTTGCACAGTGTACTCCAGGGTACTGCACTCAGTCTCATATACTCAAAGATGTACAGTGCAAATTCAAGGAGGTTATGATGAGATTGAAAAAGACAACAAGGTTGAAAAAGACCACAATTTGAATACTCTGTTCACTCTGATCACTGCATTACCAAAAATACATTGTTGTTTTGCAGAATCAAAGAGCAACCAAACTAATTCCAGAGCTTTTTAAAAATGTTTTTCCTATTCCTGACATTTATTATAAACATACTTATTAAACAAATAAAGTCATTTGTTGTTACTTAAAAATGCCCCAGATGGCTATCATATGGCTTGCTCATACAAAATATGTTTTTGTACATTTTAACAGCAGACACTTAGTAAACAAATGGCTTATTGGGGTGAAAATGGACAACAGAGGCCCCGGTGGAGTCTGAAGGTTCAATTCCATGCATTGTTTGCTGTATTTTCACCTGTTCATGCGTGACTGGGATTAGCCTCTGTTTGGAGAGCTCCAGCAGTGTGTTCAGGTCTGTTCTCATGTCTAGTTTGCACCCGACCAAAACCACCTTGGCATTAGGGCAGAACTCTTGGGTCTCACTCTGCCACTGCAGAAAAAAAGAAAGAGATACAACATTTTACAAATCATTATACATACAGTATGTTATACATGGACTGTTGCATTACAGTGTACTTGAATTATATATCAAATATATAAATTAGATTTTCCCTTTCAGAGACATGGAAATCTAAAATAAAAAAATAAAAAAATAAAAAATTAAACAATAGTCCTTTTAATGGAAGCAGTATTTTCCCTCAAATTTAAAATGTCCAATCATGATCCCACGACAAAGACAATCTCCTCCTTACACAGAAGACCTCCACAGCTGATGTCAGTGAAATACTGACCCCTGGAGGACAAAGGCCAGGCCTGCAGGTGTCAGTGAGCAACTTTATTGTTTTATCACAATTGGACAAGTGGTTCCCTAGAAACTGGTGAAATGACAAAACAGTCTTTATATACCATGAAATTACGATACATTCAATAAGTATTGATAAAGAACATCCTTAGCAATTACATCGCAAGCAGCAATAAGCACTGGTCCTTCTAGAGTATATTGCCAAAACAATAATTCTAGAAAATCAAATATATTTAAAAATATATGTAATTTTTAGCTATTTTTGAGTTTTATGCAAAGCGTTTTTGCTTTTTTCGCAGGGCTCTCAGTTTCTATATACTATATTAAATTGCTGTTTTTGGTTACTTTCCAGCTCATAAAATTAAGAATAAATACAAACAGTAACATGCATTTCCACTGTAGTGGCTGTACTGTAAATACAAAATAAGAGCAATCAGTAATATGAACAAGTGAATCATCATGACATATCTCCATAATGCCAAACATGTAAAAATGTGTCAAATGGTACAGACAGGTGCCTCCTTATAGACCCACATGTGGGTACTCGCAATAACTTAAAGAACGTCCTAATGGAGTTTCATCACAACTGGACAAGCGGTTCTCTAGATGCAAGCGTGAAATAGGTACGTATACACAGACAACCACTTCCACTGCACCCCCACTGCATCCCCAGAGATTTACATACAGTATGTGTCACATCATGTTGCATGATAGAGAAGAACGCTGACACCTCTGTTAAGGATTTAATAATGCTTTCCTCAGTGGAGTGTGTCATCACTAAATGCCACTAACTTTTTAATTTTTTTTTGTAACTGTGAACTACCTACTGATATATTCTATGAATATATATATACTGAGCATCAAAAGAAACATCACTATTATAACACATTTATTTTTGCAAAAAAAAAAAGGCATATAATGATGGACATTGACAAATGACACATTTGAGTGACAATGACTGAAGCATATGCGCTTAATCGCCTAATTAGAGAGATAGTTGATTGGACACTGGATATGGAGTGATTTCAGCTGCTGAATTTCAAGCTTGAATAAAAGCAATAAAGAAAATCACAGAAAAAAAAAAAAAGCCACGTCTGGCAAGAGAGCAGCGCCTTCGTGCAATCGGCATGTTAGAGATTGGACTATGGCAGCATATTGTGGCTTGCCATCTTGGGTGCTCACAGCCAGCAATTTCAAACCTGGCGAGACGGTATAACCAGACACACTCTGTCAATGACAGGCCACGAATTGGGAGAGCAAGAGTCACAACACCTGCCCAAGATTGACAGATCATTTTACAGTATCTTCGTGATGTCAATTGCTAATCAGCACAATAAAGTCATTGCACCTGCACTAAAACAGTTTGTCATTTTTTGATCGCATCTAATGAATTTTATCCAAATATAAGTCATAAGTTTCTTTTGATGCTCAGTAGATGTGTATATATATATATATATATATATATATATATATATATATATATATATATATATATATATATATATATATATATATATATATAATGCCTTTATTAACCCGTAATTGTAATAAGTGTAAATGATATCATGATTCCAGTCCATAATACACTTTTCTATCAAGGTAGAAAAAAAAAAGTTATATGAAAAAAAAAATTTAAAATGTTTACACTGACTGCATCATGACTTTCACCAAGGTAATTTACACTCCATAGGTCAGCTTGTGAGTATGTATTTGAAAGGAAGTCCGAACAGGTGCATTGTGGACTTTTTAGCAAGTGGTCTATGGTCTACGGTCTACGGTCTATGGAGGTCGACTGTCACTTATCTATTTGACTACTCGGTGCTACCCCTAACTGGTACACAATTAACGAGAAAGCAGGATTTAATATTTTCCAGGTAGTATTCTTATATATGATTATTATTATTATTATTATTATTATTATTATTATTATTATTATTATTATTATTATTTACAGTGGCTACTATAATCTTAGGCTTTACAACAATGAATCTATGGAATTTGTCAGGTGTTTGAGCCTCTTTTGAAATACTGGTGATCACAAGCACAACACATATGTTGTTGCTGCTGTTATTGTCATGTAGTGACAATTCCTTAACACCAGGGCAGTTGAAAAGACAATATATTTGGAATTGTGGAATCACTAGAACTGCCATAAACAACATTTCAAGCCATTTTTATTATGGCTTAATGCATAAGCTGACAAAAAATGAATTCTCATGAACCTTTCGAATGCCTGCAAGAGTGGTTTGGCTGCTGCATTTTCTTTTTCTTTTTTTCACATACTTGCAGTTTGTTTTTGTTTAATTACAAAGCCCTGGCCTAGACTTGGCTTGTATCTTTATTGAGGACTGGCTCAATTGACTTTTCTAAAAGCTTGATTTAGGTCGAGAACTTCAAAAGGTTTCAATGCAACTCAGAGAGTGAAGTGTTCTTTTCCACATTGAGAGAAACTAACCAGTTATCTCCGATTAGCAAGGCTCAGATGCTAACTGCAGGTCACAGGGAATTCAATTGTGCTTGTTTTCCGTGAAGTTGTAATGTCATGCACAAGTGACTGGAGGATCTGTCATTAGCCCCAGCGCCTCAGGGTGTTTCAGAAGAAACTCAATTGCTTAGAGAGTGGCCTGTATCCCCTGTTGCAGGGCGATGTGCCAGTTGTTCAATTTCACACTAAAAACATTGCAAATGTCAGCCCTCTCACTCAAGTGGAACTATCCATGCTTAAGACATTTGCACTGAAATAGCAATTGGCTACTTTGTAAAGCACATTGACTGTTTCAGTGCATGAGCCAAAGTAGGTGATGATATTGGATTTAACTAATGCTAATTACATTTTACTGATTTTGCTAAATGATTAATGCTAATCCTAACATCTTTGACAGCGAAAGTCCACATGCCATTATCTGTATCAGAATTTTGATGACTGAAAGAATACGCTGATGTGGCCTACAGCAAAACATGTTTTTTTTAAATTTTATTAACCCCTAGGTCTGTAATATAATAACTGGGACGGTGTTTGCAGTGATGAGAAAGTGCTGCAGGAGTTACTGAATTCAGATTCCTGGGCTGGTGTACGACCAACCAACCCCAGATACTGTATACTCTATATAACCAACCGTGATCCTGAGATACCTGGAGACAACATTGACTGCCACTGTTACACAGAAGACCAGGCAGAGTGCTTAAACATGGACTGGGGAAAATGCAGGCAGAGCCTTGACACTGCTATATGGCCTTATGTAAAAACCACGTGGCCCTGTGCATAGATATCTGAACTGTACAGTCCCGAGCATCTGTTAACATCCAGCCATCAAGGGAAAATGTTTTTTTGTTTGACCTTTTTACCAGTTTCGTATCTTGTTACTAATAAAATATGTGAACTGAAGTTTTGTCCTGCCTTTATTTAATTTTCCTTGATTAATGTTTAAATTAGCAATGAAGGGTCTATCGATCTGCAGCCAAAACCACTGTTCCCACTGTTCCAAAGTTTTTGACATGGTTAATTAAGAACGTGTGCATTAAACATTTACTAAATAAACAAACTGACGGAAACCTGTATAATAGTTGGTAATGTAATCCATATATGACTATGCATTTCCTTCTCTCCATCCACAAGCTGAATTTGTTTGACATTCCAAAATATACAAGTTGTGGTAGCAGTTATTATTCTCTCAAATACTACATAAATGATACTGGAAGTTCAAAAATAACAATATGCTGTTATAGTTTACCTCATTTGATGTTGCTACTAATTTTTTAAGCAAGCACATCGTTTTACAATAATTGCAGGAAATTCATAGATAATGGTGGAGCATTGCTAGATACATCAAAGGTTTAGTACTACTGAATATCGATACTATATCTGTATTTGGTTTAATGGTACTAAACAGCTCAGTTTAAAACTGCCCTCCTGTTTTTGTCATTTCACTGTACATATTCAGTGTTGGCTACACCCCCCAGAAAAAACTCTCACTTCGAGATCATCTTTGAGTGCAGCAAAAACACAAAATGCTGTGGGGTGACACCTATGACAAAAGGCTTGGCTGTAAAGGAGTTGAAGACATTGAAAAAGACTTCTAGTCAAAACAATTGTCATTATTTTATTTCACAACATTGCATTTTAAATGCAAGTTTGCTTGCAAATATCAATTAAATTCATGCAGGAACATACTACAGTGTTGGACATTATACCTCATAAAAAGGTATTTGGTAATTAATAATTTGTCTGATTTAACTTTTGCTATTTTTTAGAATAACAACAGCTGGCACTAAAAATAATGTGCCTGCTGAAGGAACTTTTGTACTTGCGTGATCAAAGTAAAACCGAACCAGTAGATACACAAGAGCTGTCATGTGTACAGTGATCCAGTACATACACAAGAGCTGTCATGTACACAGTGATCCAGTACATACACAACAGCTGTCATATATACAGTGATTTAATAAAGACTCTGATTATTTAAAATTAACAAATAAGGAAATAAATAACAAAACTAAAGGGAAATGTCAAAACAAAGCTTCACGACTTGTTGCTGAGCTAATGTGTCTCAAAGGGATGTTAATTAGGCACACACCTACAGAGCACCCACATGGCTTCACAGTCTCTTGTTCAGACTCCCTGAGCAACTTCACAACCTCCGATGATGTCAGCGAGGATAAAGCATGCATGACATGTTTTGCAAACACTCAAGCCTTTGACCACCAGCTTATCTGAGGGTTCTTTGTCCAGTGACCCAGTGTATCACTCTGACAGCTTCTCTGGATTTCCCCTTGCCAGTGCAGAAGCAATGAGTGGACAAGGGAAGCCTTATTTTACGAAATGCTTGGGAACATGACAGGTGTCCTAATAAAACTTTACTGCAAATTACACAACTTCCTTTAAAGGAGTGCAGCCCAATGTTTTAAAAACAATGTATTACCTCTTACTGGCTTTATTAACATTATTACTGGTCTCCCTTTTAATGTGCTGATAATCTTTTAGTTCTATAATTGTATATTTTAAATGCAGTACGATAGGCTGCATCATGGTATCTTTGCCGTAGGTCACATGGTCTGATTGCAGTTAGACCATTGGAGTGAACTTGAACTACAAAACATGACGTTATATGATACACGGAAGTTGTAGGAACTAGTTTTTCTAAATTTACTGCCACATTTACCAGTAGAGAACGTATTAAAATACGTGCACAGTATTTGGCTAATTTCAA
>NW_024472447.1:0-6892 GCF_017654505.1 Polyodon spathula | reverse complement strand
TACCATACCGTGCACACTACATCTATTGTGAGCGATGATTTAATGTGCACGATAATGTCAAAGACATACCCATGACCACCATGATATCAAAAGCCCCAGCAGACCAGATGTATCTTTTGGTCAGTAGCTTATTGTGAAGGTGGAGGTGGCTTACATTGACCGAAAATGAGAGATCAACAGACACAGCACTCAGCAGGGGACAGGCAAAGGCAATGTAAAGTGAAACTGCACTGCTTACCTTTTAATTTTAACATGTACTCCTTGTCTGATGTAAAATAAATAAGTAAATAAAAGCCTTTTTTTCTTTCTGCTTTAATGCACATACAATAAAAAGTCATGTTGTGCAATGGCATGTGTTTCTTTTTGTTCCGCTTACTCAGGAAATATTGATTGATGAGATGTAACCTTCTCTTCCTTGTTGGCATTGTCATCCTGCAGAGCAGGCTCCATGGATCGGGGTGACAGTGCTATGTGAGTACAATCAATAGCACCCATCACACTGGGGAAGCCAGTAACCTGGTAGAAGCCCACTTTCACGTCCTGTAAATCTGTCCTCTGTGTGGGAAATTTTATATAATTGCCCGTGAGCTTTAGCAGAGCTTTTTTCTGTAAATTGCAGTTTATTAAATAGGTTGCAATTAAAGTTGCCCGCAGGTCAATTTTTGGCGGTCCGTCCATTACTTTCTAAAATTGCATTGGTGTACTGTATTGTTTTGGAATGCTTTAAAACAACAGGCCTTTTTAATATAACACACATATTCAACATGTGCAGTCTGCATTGTATGAGTGACATTCCCATTAAGCCAATCACATCTCACAGGGGTAGTAAAAATAGCCAGTCAAATAGGACCCAGGATCCATTTCCTCACACACAGTTTGAGTTAACTGGAAGAAGCTATGGATGAGTCTCAACATCCATACATATATCCACATATATATATATTTTACGGTGCAGCCCACCAAGTGAACAGGCTTAACTTAAATGTATCCAACAAATTGAGTCAGCAAAAAGAACCAAACTGTACATCACTAGTTTTCAGCCAGAAAAAGAGGTTTAAACAGCGCGCCTGTCAGTGGTTAAAGCCTGGCTCCCACACGCATTAATAAATTATCACTTTAATGCGCACAATAAAATTAATGCCCTTTAGTAAATACCATGTGAATACAGCTCATCTCATTATTCTGAGCTGAATGCTATTTTGAATACATTAGCATGCATTACAATAGAAATCACATATTCATTCGGATTAACAGGGATCCTTGGAATCTGTTTGCTGCAGAATAACACAGAAAAACACTGATTTTCTATGTTGTCTGAGAATTTTTAGTTTTACATCTGCAAAAAACATGCAAGACTTTTTTTGGTTGTTTATAAACCAACTCAATACACTTATCATATATAAATCATTGACACAGGCAATTTTGCTTTAAATTTAGTAAACATATTTGTTCAATAAAACTGCTTCTGGTGAATTGCAATTATTGTGCACCATACGGTTTAGCACCCTTTTGTAAATGAGGTCCATGGTTTAAATAAGTCATATCAATAAAGCTTGAGTATTCACTGACCTTCTTAAGCACACTGTCAAGGGTCTCTGGACGGCTGACATCAAAACAGATTAGAACAGCATCCGAGTCTGGATACGCCAGTGGGCGGACATTGTCATAATATGCTGAACCTGGAATAGAGCAGAAATGTTAACAGTAAAGGTTTGTGGTTACTTGCCTTTTCTACTGCTGCACATGTTAACATCTTGCTACTGCAGGTAGGGCTCACCTCTTCTGCAGCTGGGACTTTGGGACTGATTGGCTGGTATCCAAACTGTTTTAGCCCATACTAACAATTGGTGCAAGAAGCAATATTATTTACAGTCAAGTTAGACTTGCAGCTAACACTGTCATCTTAAGGGTTAGAAAACCAAACAGAAAACAAGAAATACAAGAATATCTTGTGATGCAATGGTAAGTGAAGTTAAATGAAGCTCAAGGCAAATCAGTGCTTGTTTTGCAGTGATAGTCAGTAGAAATGCAATCTTAAACTTTGTGCTTTTTCCAAAGGTAAAAAAGTGTCATTCCAAAATAAGACTAGTAACAATATTTAGCTTTTTGTGAATCTCCCCATTCATGGTGGCATCATTAATTACCTGAAATGGTTTGACATCCTGTGGGTGGAGTAACAGTTGTCTACCTCCAGACCACCCTCAAATGTTATAAATCATTGGAAAGAGCTTCAATAGGAGTCCAGAATGGACTCTGCAGTTCAATCACAACTACTTTGTGGGTGATAGATATCTGCCATTCAGTTTTCATCTCAAATTGAGCCGTGGTGCTGCAATTGTTTTTATATGGAACGATCCTACACAGGGCTCTGTATAGATTCATTCACTCAGACAGTGATTGGCAATGGCAGAAAGGAAGCTTTTGGACTTGATGATTACCACTCAATTAGCAAAGTCATAACAAGCCTAAAAACACTCCCATCCCGGAGCCCAAAGTCCCCAGAAGCACCATTGTGCTAATAATTGCAGGTTTGTAGCAAGACAAACAGGACATACCCAATATCAATATGCAAACACCAGATGAGCTGTTAATGTAAGCAGCTTCCTTAAAAAAAAAAAAAAACAACAACAAAAAAAAACCTTAAAAAAGAGTATGAAAAAATGTATGAAACTCTGATCAAATAGTTACTGAGCACATAGTCCAGGGCTTTCAAACATACAGCCCGCAGGCTGGATCCAACCTCTGGAGCGATGTCATCCGGCCCATGGAATATATATTTTTTTATCCAACAGGATACAGGTAAAAACAATTGCCAAAAAAACTGGGGTGAGGCTATCTTGAATATCAAGTTAAGGTGTGTGTGTGTCAGTTAGGGCACTTTCACACCTAGTTTACTTGCAAGTGATTCGAATTGTGGTTCAATTGCAAACAAACTAATTTAATTCAAGTTTACTTCGGTTCGTTTCACCCCAGAAAAATTCAAGCGAACTTGAGTTTCTTTTAAAGTGCATTCAGATCAGTTTGTTTGGTTCACTTGCAGCTTCATCCACACTAGAGTTCTACTGGTTTCACAATTCACTTTTCAAACACACTCAGCCCACTTTCTGATTACTACAGTGAAAATTTTCTCTGGAAAAATGTTTTCCATCATGCCCAACATGGAGTATAATTGACGTGATGTGGCTGTGCTGATGTCTGTGTTATTGTCTGTGTAATTTTGGTTAAATCAATGCCGAGGAAACATAACAGGCTGAAAGAGCGTTAAGTAATTGTTAGAAAAACACTGTTCTTTTGGAGGAAATGACAGAGACAATAATGTTTATGAAAAAGATGTACTTGTACATTCAACCAACTGCAATTGAGCTGTTATTGATAATAATAATAATAATAATAATAATAATAATAATAATAATAATAATAATAATAATAATAATAATAACAATAACAGCAGCTTGTTGTAAATGTTGTACGCGTGACAATGTGGTGAGATACAGATACAACAGGAGCTGGTTTACTAAACTCAGATGGAGCCTGTACCACTTTGTCTTTGCACAATGTTTTCCCTGTCAGTGTATATGGCACAATTATAATAAAGCCAGATGTAATATGTGTGCTAAATCACTATTCAATTTTCATTTCACACTTTTCTTTTTTTGTGACAGTTTTCTATTATGCTTAAAGAACATGGTTGCTGCAATGGTAATTAAATATCAAACACTATTAGCGTAATTTCATTGAATAGCCCTGGGTTGCACCAGTTAGTAAATCACCTCCATAGTATTTTTGTGTTTGTGATGTGCTGTTGTGTACATGTGACATGTTCTTGTCTGGTGTGTATGTGTGTGTTTTTGACAAGCCCTGAGTTGTATATGTGCAACAAGGGGAGACACTTTCCTTGGTGCTTGCTGAAGTATGGACCTTCCACAATTTGCTTCGTTATTTTGGAGTGGTTCGTTTACAAGTGAACTGGAAAACGTTTTGTTTCACATTGCAAAAATTTTAACGGAGCAAATTGGCAAGCATACAGACCCCCTGTGGCAGAGCACAGCTCTGCTCTTTAGAAATTGGCAGGGATGGGGTTAAATTCCCCTACCTGCCTGGGTTCATTGTGTTCAGGTGGCTGGGGTTGATTAGATGATTAGTTTAATTAACGATCAATCAGCACCCAGCCACCTGACATAAAAGGAGGCCTCTGCTTCTCATTTGGAGGAGGGAGCTAAGGAAGCAGGTTGGTTTTTTGGGTGTTTGGAAAGTTTGAATAGTTTGAATCCAGTGAAGGCATTGCCCAGCCTGGAAATTGTTATTTTTGTAAGTTTTGTTTTTTTGTCTTTCTTTTTGTGTTTAAATTGCTTTGTTTTGGCCCTTGTGCCCTTTCATTTTTGTGTTTATTTATAATAAAATAGTTATTTTTTTGAACTGCAGTCTGTCTCTGGGCCTCTATCCACTCGCCAGCCTGCCACACCCCCGTTTCAAGTGATCTCTGTTCATTTGGTTTGATGCAGATCCTGCTGCAATTCCGTGGTTCTCAGCGGTTTCACAAATCACTCCAAGAGAACTGAACCACACTTCAATCCGCATCAAAGGGTCAAACAAACTAGGTGTGAAAAGTGCCCTTAGTTGAGAATGCAATTTTGATTTGTTGATTTTCATGACGGAGAAAGCTTGCTGCTTCTCAGGACACACTATTTCAGCAGCATTTCAGCAAAAACTCTCCATCAGAAAATAGTTTTGAATTGAGAGCAATCACATAGCTTATTTCATGTACCGTTCCTGTATATGTATCATATTTCTTGCCATGGTTTGCTTCACAGTGTCTTTTAATGTTGTATTATTTCACAACAGCCACATGTTGCTTACAAATTAAGCACATTGGCTTTCCATTCATGTCCACAAAGAAATATGAAATTCCCCATTGAAACACACAGCACTCTTGTTCCACCTTTCTCTTCACGGATAAAGACATGATGACACTTGTCACTACAATACTTTCAAATCAGAACTAAAAACCTTTTTTCTGATATCATTGGTGTTATAACTTGAACCAGCTGACACACCTCGTTCTAGACTGGGACAGTGTAATACTGATTGACAATACCAACACCTCGTTCTAGACTGGGACAGTGTAATAGTCACATTACCAACACCTCGTTCTAGACTGGGACAGTGTAATAGTCACATTACCAACACCTCGTTCTAGACTGGGACAGTGTAATATTGGCATTACCAACACCTCGTTCTAGACTGGGACAGTGTAATAGTCACATTACCAACACCTTGTTTTAGAAGTGTCACCCTGATTAAATGAACTGCATTTGTAGAATGAAATACTTTATAAGTTTCTTTTTTGTTATTACAGTTTGCTGTGCAAAAAATATGTATACATTATGTAACTATATTTATTGTAATGAATGCACTACTGTTGGTCTGTTGCATTAAATGCAGATCTAAAATGTGGCATACTGTGACAATGTTATATTTTTTTATACGGAGTGGTAATGGTACCTTGGCTCACTGACGGCATGGAAAAAAATGATTTGTTATATTCAAATAACTAGATAAATGATCACAGGACATTTTATATTGGTTATGTCAAGATTGTGAGATGTCATTGTAGTGTGCAAAGTATATATGTATTTGGACTAGTTTGAATTGCAATAATTGAATACCTTGTTTTGAATTCAAATCATGTAGAACCCATCCTTTATCAAAAGAATCAGACTAGACGTTTCTAGTGAATACAAAGTAACAGTTTTATTAGAAATAACACTAAAGGAAAAATTAAAGGTGCAACAACTAAACTAAGACAATACAGAAAGGAAGAATTAACTAAACTAAACAGTACAGAAAATAAGGTTCAAAAAACAACATCCCTCACTCCCACTGGTTGATTAGCGATTCAACACAATCTATGGGAGATTCCCTTAAGGTTACAACTGCAATTTGTAACCTTAAGGGAATATCTACTTTCATTAATTTGATAATCAAAGCATCATTAAATCAGTCTCATAGTTTTGGTTCAGAAGGCAATTCTTACTCTTGTGAGATAAAGATGCTCTTTGCGTCCAGACAACCTATCGAGAATTATCTATTATTAAAACAGCTAAATTTGGATTCTAGCTTCTAACACAGAATGATTATTGCCTTATGAAACGCACATCAATTTGTATAAATCACATACAAACAAATTCTGTAGTGTTCATTAACTCAAGGAATGAATTGAAAGCATTAATACTTTTGTCTGCTTATTCTCAAGTTCATAAGAGGCTTAAAACACTACTCATTGAATACTTAACGGACCTGCGCTGACTCCTCCAGCTGTTCTGTGTCTTCGACAATACAGGCGCTCTAAGGCTCTTCTGCTGGCAAGGACAGGTCCAGGTTCCGGGGTCTGCCTTCCTCGCGTTTCTTCTCTGACTTCAGGGTACGAAAGAAATGTCTTTGCAAAGAACCAGAGTCATTAACTATCTAGATATTACACTGAAACAGCAATTCTTCGTCCGGTTATGTCTGGGATATTCCACCACAAACTCCAGCACTGCTAGCTCAATAAATTGAACATACTTCAATTTATGTCGACTTCAAATGTTCATCTAACTCTTTCTCCAGTGATCAATCAGGGCTAAGTTAGAGATTTGATTACAAGTACTTTCAGGATTTTAGACATCTCACACAGCGGACTCCCACACCAAAGGCAAAGACTAGAATAATCATCTCGTATTAGTGTCTGAAAACGGTATCTCTGTTCCAGCTGGTCACAGGCTGGTCATTTCATGTCGGGAGCCCTGTTTGAGTGTCGCACTCATGCTTTTGTAATATTGTCTTTACCCCTGTGATTGGATAGTTTGGTTATTTTGGGCGGTGCCTGAGTCCACGTGAAGTGTTTTTCATTGGT
>NW_024472446.1:0-4736 GCF_017654505.1 Polyodon spathula | reverse complement strand
ACAAACTCAGCCTTTAGACTAGTTGTGCAATGACAGTAACAACGACGTGTATGCTTTACTGTCACAAAATCAAATAAAATACAACACATAACGGAAAATAACAGTCCAGTGGTGTAGCGAGGCTTCATAGGGCCCAGGCCGCAACCGAAATAACGCCCCCCCCCCCATTTACATGGTGTGGATAAAATCAGTGTATGTACATTTATAAATATTGTTCCCGAAGATTACAACAGACACAGCGCAGAGAGTGAGGCCGAGCTGATCCTAGGAAATCAAAATCATCGGTGACATCAGTGAGACTAGAGAGTTTAGCTGGAATTTTTGTGTAGCTGGAAATATCTGCACTTTCCATAGATATCAAGCGTAAACTATACCATCTGCGATCAGCTTGGTTGGTTACCAAAAGTTCTGCCCTGTTTCTGGCGCTTATTAAGTGTGAGTTCATTATACGCAAACAAATTCAGCAGATCCACAGATCCTATGGAGTCAGTCAGTTTGTGCAATTCCTCTTGAGTAACTGGCACATAAGGTGGATTCTCATGCACAGGTGGAAGCAGTAGCAAATCCCCCAGAATTTTTTTTTGGACAGAGAATTGTAATCTGTTCCTTCGTTTGGTTATTAATAAGTGACCTGGAAGGACCTGTATTTGTGTGGTGAATAATCGTGAGTGTTTGTTTTGTTCTGTCTATTGTTGCCTGTAATCATTAGATGGCTAACATGGACCTGAAAAGTTCCACGACACGGGACAGCACTTCACTTGTATCACTGTAAACTGTATTGTACCACAATCACTAATTCACGCACTAAATGGACTTATGTATTACTTACCAGCATTATTATTTGCTGTTTGTTTCGCCGTCAGGCACTGGACATAAGGAAATAAAATAAACAAACCTTTTTCACCTGGATTACAATTGTCTGTGTTCTTTGACCACCTGCACTTGCACACTATTAACCACTTTGTCACACTTCTGCACTACTCCATGGTAGATCACAGAGTCTGCCATGAGGTTCGAGTGCTTTCCGGCCAGCAATGGCCTCAGCCACATCTCGGATTACCACCACGGATTGTTCTTTTCTGGGAAATCCAAAGTGACAAACTATCAGCACCTTGTTTTGGATTTTATTAGATCTTAGACAGTACTTGTTGCATATATGTTGCTTCCATTTCAAGACACCGTCTCTAAGTACAGGTGCTGTCACGTCATTTGGAATGTTACAGGTGACATGTTGATTAATGTACTGTGCAATTTGTGACTGGGGAAAACTCCAATAAGTGGTGCATCTTCCACCCAAAGAAGCATGTGGAAGTGCTGCATTCCACGACCCTGGTATTCTCTGTGCCAAAAGTAAGGTGTAACTTTCCCCAGAGGGCCATTTGGGGATGTGATAAAATTCAGGATTGCAAGAAACTTGTTCTGCATGAACCGAGATGCACTGACAGGATTACGTGTGACATGTTTGCAAACCCTGGTCCGTTCACCTCCTTTATGTATTGTCCCAGGTCAGTCCAGGTCCTCTATTAATCTGGCACAGATTGGCCAGACGCTGCAGGTGAAAGATATATTGCTGATTCAGTCTAAATTGCGCATGGCATGACTGAAGCCGAGTTTTGACAATCTCTGTTGGATTCAAACGGGGCGTCCGTTCAGCACGCACCCCATGAATTCCATGAGTGTACAAGTCTGGGAAACACAGTAGGTCTAGTTTTTTCCCCCAGTCTTCCAGAGCGTCATCCTGTATGTGAAGCATTTGGTAAAGATCAGTAGCTGTACCTTTCTTTCTTTCACTGTGTATGGGATGTATTGTGTAATTGTGGTAAATGAAGCCTCTTCATCTGGTTGAACCTTACATAGCAAAGGTTCTTTGGATGAGGCTGTTCTTTGGTTGTTTCCTCCATAGTGATTTCATCGTCCTCTTCTTCATTGTCAGAATGACATTGACATGCATTCAACTTGTGATTAGTAAACAAGTTGACATAGTTTTGTGGATGATGTCTTTTTAGAAAGGATTGATTTAATTCAACTTCTGTACACACTTTATTGACATCCACAATGTCTTCCCAGTTCTGGACTTTGTTGGTGCACTGCATACCAGGATGTGTAGTTCCAAGTCATCTTGCAAGGCTTGTTTTGGCGGGGGCAGTATGCTCAATGTTTCCTGAAGATCTGGCTGCTTGTGAATAAATGACAATTTTCCTGTTGTTGAGTTTGTTTGTTTAGCTGTTGGTCCCATTGATGTTGTTCATGCTGCTGTTGGGGTCTGGCCTGTGTCTCATTGCGATGCTGATTCTGCTGGTTTGTGTTACAGACAGTTGCACGACAGTATTCTTCAATGTACAGATTTCGTTCTGAATATGTTACAAATCCAACAAAACAATCCAGACATTGCTGGTCACGGTGTTATCAAGAATATTTCTACCTAACTACCTAACATAGCCTACCTTATATAACAAATGTGTCAGTTTCGTTTATTTTATTAACCAACGGTGGATAATGCATTGCTGAGTTTGTTGTGCTCATGTATTAGGTGGTGTCTGGATTGATCCAAATGCAATTAAAACAGCGGGTGGAAGCTTGAAATAAATCCGTCAAAATGCCACCAAGGCCGCAGCACTCAGGGACCGCCTGCCAGATGGCACCTTATACATTGTGAATCTCTGCAGCAGTGCCAAGTAAAACACACAAGAGCTGCTTCAACTGGTTATTTGCCTCAGAGCAGTTGGAGATATATAAAAGTTTTTTAAGCATGTTGAAACCAATCTGACAATCTACAGACAGAGATCCATGGGAAGGTAACACCGTATCAAAGGATAAACACATCCGCTTAAGCGCTTAGAAACAAGCAAGTCAGCAACATCCACCCCCCACAGCAGCTGTATATTCAAAACTAGAGCGATCAGTGTGATGGGAGAGTAGCACATATTTTGAAATAGCATTGCAAAATCTCAAGAAAAGTGATTCTCAAGATAGTGAATCAAATCTATGAACACATACACATGCAGATGGTGTTACTCTCAATAATGTATGCCAAGGGGGCTCCCGACTGGTGCATCCAGCAAAGGTTGCTCTGTGTGGAGTGCAGGATGTACCTTATAGCCTGGAGGTCGCCTGTTCGGGTCCAGGCTATTCCACTGCCGACTGTGGACGGGAGTTCCCAGGTGGTGGTGCATAACTGACTGAGGGCTAATGTCGGCCAGGGTGTCCTTGGCTCACCACGCACCAGCGACCCCTGTAGACTGGCGGGTGCCTGCGGGTTTGCTTGTAAGTTGCCCAGAGCTGCGTGGTCCTCCGATGTTGTAGCTCTGAGGTGGCTGCTTGGTGGGGCCCTGCAGAGTGAAAAGAAGCAGACAGTTGACGTCACATGTTTTGGAGGACATGTGTGTCCATCTTTGTCTCTCCCAAGCCAATGCGGGGGTGGCAGCTCCATGCTGTGTGAAAAGCTTGTCTCGAGGGATTTGATAATTGTGCTGGTAGCGGGAGCACTTCACCCCACAGGACTGAAGCTGTGACGATTCACACACAGCTCAAGGAGGAAACCCACATACTGCTTTGTATTGATTTTATTTGCTTTCAATGTTTGAAACTCTTGCGATGTAGCATGTCACTTACAAGAGCGTCCTGGAAGGTTTTGGGGCTTTGCACATTGTATCAAACAAACAAGAAGAAGAAAAGATTAACTTACAGTATGAAACAGCCTTAATTTAAGTTTGAATGTAGCATCCCTGCAGCACCTTTCAATGTGTACATGCAGCTTGCATGCTGTGAATCCCTGGGTCTGGCACACTTACAATTCTGGTGTTACAAACAGCTGTTACTGCTGCTCTAGTCTACTCTAGAGAGATGACCCTATCATATCGGGTAAAATAAATCAAATTAAAGGTGTTCTTGAAGTATCAGAAGATACTGTTGGTATCAGACCCCTTGGCACATTTAGTATACAATATGTTTTATGTTTATCACAATTAATGTTTTAGGGAGCTTCTTGTGAGTTCGTTTTTCAGCCGGTGAGACACAGTATCTGCATACACAGGAGAAGTGGTGATAATTAGATTAATGTGATAATTAAAATTAATATAAAAAAGATAGAAATTTAAATCAGAAGGGTACAGACATACAGAGAAAAAAAATACTCTGGGCAATGCGCACAATCTAAATGAGATTCTTGGAATGCGACTGTTAGCTGTTTGTATTGTGTTAGTGTTTGAGTGCAAAGGAACGGCCAACCTTTGAATTAAAATGATAGCACATATACAAAACAACAATGAAAAAGTTTAGTCAGGATTATATTGAGAAACATTTTGTTTTTCTGGTCGAGGGTTAACTTGAAGAGAAAGTGGTATTGGTTTGCTACGCAGGGTCTGTTTCTGTCTTACTGTGAAAAAAAAAGTTAGCATGACCGTATATGGGCATAAGGAGAAAATCTGTGTGTTAGACTGAAAGAAAAAAAAAAAAAAACTTTTGGAAAGAAAACAAATGTTTTTGGAGAGCTATAAATCTGAAATAATTCTGAAATAAAGATATCTATCCAGGAATGTTTTATAAAAAATATTTTGTGTGTGAATTATGAGCGCTAGCAGTGACGTCACAGACTGTGTTGTGTGTTTTGTGTGTGAGTTCTGTTTCCAAGACGCGGGTGAGTTGAAGAATCACCTCTGAATCACGTATACATATTTTGATTACAGATTACATGCAAAATTGAGGATATTATTAATTGGCTAATAGGACAATGTGGA
>NW_024472445.1:0-2000 GCF_017654505.1 Polyodon spathula | reverse complement strand
AAGCAGCTATCAGTGTTGTTAAATCTACTGTGTTTCTGAAGAGTATCTAAGGTCGGGGATTGTAAATAATTTTGTAATAGTTTTTGTGTTAGAACTGATTATTCTTTTATAATATGTTATTTGCTGTTATAAAAGTGGTATTTTGGGTTTTTGAGCTCAGGAATGTAAGGAGAGAAGGGTCCTCTGCTCTGCTCTGCTTGGTTGCATGAGGGGATGGGATAATGATAGAGATAGCAGATGCAAAGGAATGTGAGTGGCCTTGCTTGCCTGCTTGTAGAGTAAAATAATGTTTTTGAGGCTTGGAAACTGGCCACTTATACAGGAATAGGAAAGAGGGGTCATAAATGACATCATTAAAAGGATGTGTTTTGGAATCTACAAAATTGAAGTGAATGCATTCTTTAGTGCTCAGTTCTATCAGTCTCACTGCAGCCCAAAGTGATGCCACTCTGTTCAATAAAATTGTTGTATTCTACGCTATACCAATAAACTACTTCTCATCCCCAAGAGTTTCATTCACTTATTTTGGGTTTCAGAGTTTTGGCCCCTGAAGCAAAAACCATTTTCAGGGAATGCAGACACTGTTCCTGTTGATGCTTGTCTTGCCCTGTCTCCGGCTCAGCACTGTGTAAGGGTTGCCCAGCAAGCCCCAGTCCTGGTGTCAGCTAAGGGACTGGATGTTGTCGTAGACTCAGATCACAGCATAACAGTCGTTGCGCAGCTCCAGGAGTTTCGAGGCAGCTTCCAGCTCCGAGTCGGACAGCTGCACCGAGCAGTCCACAAACTCGGGCCCCGCGGAGAGTGTCTGCACCCCCAGGGCCTGGAGCACCTTGCGGACCGAGCACAGAGACGACAAGTCACAGAGAAACTGAAACGACAGCAGAGACACGCTGAGCATCAGCACAACGTAGGTACCGGAACAGACAGGAACTGCATGAAGTACTGAAAAACCAACAGTGTGAATCAAGAAGAAACATTCACTTAACCCTTTGTGGTCCTATGTCGGACCAGGTCCAACATCATCAAAAAGATGTCAAGCACAGGTCTCTAGTCATTTTTTCTCTGGATACAGCCGAGAAAACCTTTCAATGGCTGAGTAAGACCGATAGGAGTCGAATGAAGCAAAAAAAAACAAAAAACAAAGGAGACAGACAAAGGAGATTCCCATCCAGCTGTCAAAGAATATCACGGACATTTGCAGAGCTTTTTGAGATGTTATAGTAATAAAATATTGACTTGGATCTCATTATTGAGGAGTTTGGTGATAAAATGACTGATCAGGAAAGATTTATTAGTAGAGGTATGTGAAAAATACAGTGAACAAGAGATGCAGTACTGCTGTCCTTTTGCTTTGCAGGGCCTTATAAACCTGTTTTACCTGTTTTAAAAAAATTTAAACAGCGTGTGACAAAGCGCTGAATAAATGGACCACTAAGGGTTAATAAACTCACACATCAATTAGACACCATTCAGAATGCCAGCTGCAATGAGCCAAAATCTTTGTCTGCTTATCTTCTTACCAACTAAATCAGACAAACGTTTGATGCACAGTATTGTAGAGAGATACTTCAGCTAAATTGAGTGAGTGTGAATGTTGCAATCCATGCAGTCATTATGCATAGTAGCGCAGACAGACAGACAGGAGAGGTGAATATCGTGACGGGTTGCTCTGCTCTGACCTGCAGCAGGGGCCTCTCCTCCTCGGCCTCTATCTCTCTCACGTCCTCGGCTCCGGCCTCGATGGTAAGCTCCAGCACCAGGTCCAACGGCACCTCCCCGGCCGACACCACCACCCCCTCCTGCTTGAAACTGTGCCAAGCCCCGTCACTCAGCGCTCCCCTGTGTGGAGGCAGAGAACAGCGGTACACACAGGGTTACAGTGTCTCTCTCTCACACATACACACACACACACACGGGCACAGTGTCACACACACACACACAGGGGCACAGCTCACCCACACACAGGGGCACAGTGTCACACATACACACACACATAGGCA
>NW_024472444.1:0-2264 GCF_017654505.1 Polyodon spathula | reverse complement strand
CAGCTCACCCACACACACATACAGGGGCATAGTGTCACACACACACACGCAAACACACGGGCACAGTCTCACACACACACATACACACCCCTCGCCTCATACAGAGTGTACGAAGAGGTCTTGGACTTGTCCTGGAACACAGAGGCACGGACGGGGTTAATAGGGCTCCCTATGCAGGTCTGATGATAAACTTTTTGAGATATGGCTGGGAATGCTGTCCATAGTGAACCCATAGATTTATTTTCAAGACAATCACTGTGGCATGTTCTACAGAGACATCAATGTTATGAACCTACTGGCAGCCAGTGGCTAAAAGGGCAGCACAGGAGCATAAGTAGCAGAGAGACAAATAGGGAAGAAACCACAATTCAAGAACGGGTTCCAGGGGAGCTGCTCAAAAACCACTGGCCTGACAAATGCTTCCTGTGGCTGTATCTGTATCTCTGGGATTACTTGCTGTATTGATTTGAAACTTTGAAGGTGTAACAACCAGGACTGGGAGTTTTTTATTTTGATTGAGTGATGACTCTTCATATAAAAGCCTTTCGAGTAGATTCTAGATATGATCTGAGCAAAGGGGACTGACTGTTGTTATTCAGCAGGTGGGTTCATAGTTATATATCCAGTATATTTTACATAAAACTAAGCGATTTGACCTGAAATGATCAAATCCTACCAGATGCTACCTGCTGGATAACTGACCATGACAGCAGAACTGCTCCCCTCCCCTGGACAATCCCAGTCAGTAATCTAGCAGCTAATGCACACAGCAGAGGGATTGTTGCTATTATAAACTGTGTGTGTGTCTGTGTGTGTGTGTGTATGAGTGTGTGTGTGTCTGTATGAGTGTGTGTGTATGAGTGTGTGTGTGTGTGAGAGTGTGAGTGTGTGAGTGATATTAGGCTGCTGATATTAGGCTGCTCACTCACCGCTCCCTTCACCGCAGCCTCGATGGATGCTTTGGGCATGTTCACACCCCGGCACTGCTCAATGACGTTTCCCAGCTGGGTGTGGAAGTCTGGGTTCTCTCCTCCTTCTGCACAGACACACCAGAGAGAAACAGAAAACAAGGCATGCTGAACTACTGAAGAGATGATGGATGTTTCTGTTTGGAAGTTTGCTAGTTGATGTTGGAAGTTAGTAAGAGAGGGTTTAATTGTGGAAGTGGTTTAAAAATCTCTCATTAGTATTGTTTACCGAAGATTTGTTTTTCACTGGCTGTGTAATGAGTGACACCTGGTGGTAAAACATTTTTATTTCACCTTTAATTACTGTTTGAATGTTCAATCCTGTATCTTTCTAAACTGCTTAAAACATGAGAACCCAAGACGGGATCAGAGATGAGAACAGACTTTTACAAACACAGTCGTAGCATCGATACTGAAAGATCGATGTGCCAAAAGGAGACATTTAGAGCTGGAGAAAACTTAGCAGCAACAAAATCGGAAGGGACACAAAAATGTTTCCATTAAGACTACGCAGAAACAAAACTAATTTTCTAAACAACAACAATGCAATTCATTAAACAATGCCTTCATTAAAAAGACTCCTTGACCTTGCACAGCATGTCTGAGTATCACGGCGACCTTCATGAGTACGCGGTTCCTGGCCGAGTCCTTGGGTCCCTTGATGTGCTTCACTTTGAACAACTTCTTGTGTCCAGCCAGAGTGAGGGGGCTGCAATGCAGGGAGCAGTGAGGCTGGGTCCAGCCTGGCCAGTAGAGTTGGGTCCCAGCCAGGAGAGAGGGTGTGAGAGAGGCAGAGAGGTTACTCCTCAGCAGCATACAGGGCAGGAGCTGCTGCCGGTATCAGAGACCCAGCCCTCGGATAGCTAGGGCAGCGCCAGCAATCTGCGCTGGCACTCAGTCTGTTACCGTGCCTGGAAACAAACAAGCAGGCTGTTAGTTCACAAGGTTCCTTCTGAATTGGGAGATGCTGTCATGCTGCTTCATCATCCACCTCCCCCTTTGGGCTGTACAATCTTTATGCCTTTTTAACTTGATTTATCTGATCACTGCAGGCTGGGCAGGTGCTCTCCTGCACCCATCCCAACGTGAATCTGGGGTTGGATACAAGGAGGAGTAGCAAACACGCGGACTGGAGAATCCTGAAGAATCTTTTAGAACCGTTGATGACCAGAATGCGCCCAGCATTGAATCAATCACACAGGGTTAGAGAACAGCTGACTAGGAATGTGAATTTCTTTAGCATTAAACACGCCTAAACCTGAACAGTTTTTAAATAGCCGTTCATGTTATGTACAA
>NW_024472443.1:0-21124 GCF_017654505.1 Polyodon spathula | reverse complement strand
AATACTTTGAGTTTCTTACACGTTTGACCTTTTTGATGTGAGTAATTGGAAGTTATAGATGTGTTGTTCAATGTAAAACAAAAATAGTGTTGATCTTATTCAGATATTTAACACGAAACGAGATTCTCTGAGCTTTTTACTCCTAATTATTATTACTGTACTGATGGTTTTAAGTCTATTATTATTATTATTATTATTATTATTATTATTATTATTATTATTATTATTATTAGTTTTAAATATGTTTGGATTCTGTTCTGTTGGTCCGATTCTGTAGCTATCACTAAATATTTAGGTTGTTTGTTGAATTAGTTGATTGGTCCCACAATAGCTTAATTGATTGTCATTGTATAAAAAGCAGGTGTGTAAAACTGTGTGAGGCAACTTTTGTACCAGTGTAGGGCCACAAAGTGGTATGCCATCAGTATGTGGTACGTGTAACAAAACTTGACCCTTGTAACGTCAGAAAATGGTACGCTGTTGATGTTGTGATTTACGACTGCACAAATCACTACGAACAAGACAAACTGTAGTGTGCCCACAAAATCGTATATGTTTAAAATTTAAGATAACCCAATTTGTTGCTCAGCGGTTAAAGTGAGATACATTTGTTGAATTTTCGAAAAATAAAAGGCTATTAAACTCAGTACATCTTACTGATTTCAGATGGGCGTTTCCTTGCTTTCTGAGAGAAATCATTTGTGCATGTCTGGGCAAGATCAATACACAGTGTATCACTTTTAACACACAACACAAAATAACATGACACTGGTACAGCAGGAAGGTTTGAGTCCTTATGGGTGAAGCCCTTATGATTTAAGCTGCCTTTATGTATTAAAAGTGATGCACTTTTATTGATTTTTGATTTTACAGCCTACATTGGCATGCTTGTGTGCTAAATACGTTTTGGAGTGAGAAGTGTCGACATGTATTTTTTAAAGTCTAGAAAAACGACCTTACCAAATGACATGGTACCAATGTGTTAGTATAATAATAACCTTTATTGTGCATGATGTTTAAAATGTTTTCATTCTAAGCTGACATTTATTTTGTCATTCTGGAAGGTCTATAAAAGTATACAGCTGCCATATTCATTGTTTTATGGCTGTTGAAATTTGAAGTATGGGGTTTATTTAGATGTGCATTAAAGTTTCCAGCTTCCTTTTTAGAACATAAAACTGAGCAAGAAAAAGGTTGTCTGGGAAAACTTGATTTATTTGTGAAGTACTTTCATGTTGGACACAGCAAACTATTGCAGATTGTTTTTACTGCATAAGCAAACAAGAATCAAAGACGCAATTGTCTAACGGAAATATAAAATAACTCATTAGGTTGATTTACATACGTGCTCTATCAGTATGGAAATAGAAGTGTTATAATTAACAAGGAATCAGTTATTGACATAGAGTGATGAAGTCTGTTCTAGTTCCCAGGTTTTCAGTTTTTCTATTTAGTTTTTTTTTTTTTTTTTTTTTTTTTTTTAACAGCTGTGCTAGTGACACAGAATAAGCCTATTATTATTTCCTGTAGCTTGCCTGTATATATTCACCTCAGTTTCTATGTTACTAGTTTCAAGTAGGACAGGCAATTTGAGATTTCTACAATTGCTTCAAAATTTGTAACTGACATCAAAATGTAGACTAAAATGACTTCTTATATTCCTCAACAACAGTTGTTTTTAAAATAGTAAGAAACAACCTTTGTGCAACCTAGTTTTGCCATTTTCCTCTTAATAACTTGCTAAAGCACTAGATGTTCTTCCCTGTATTTTCAGAATGTTTCCAAGAAATAATCGAACAACTTAATTTCTCCAGTGATTATACTGCTGCTGACCTGGATTTAAATGCCCCATTCCTAGAGTACCCTTGAGAATAACCAGTACACTTAATTTTTTTTAGGGTTGGTTTAGTTAATAATTATTTGAAGGATGCCATTGACTGTTTAATGCCATTTTGACAACATAGCTAAAGTGTAATGCATTCACAGATTGTAATAAGATAATTATAAAAGAAATTGACCTTTCATTATTGCTTACAATAAAAAAAAAAAAAAAAAAAAAAAAAAAAAAACATACAGTACGTGGAGAAAACCCAATCAGTCCTAACTAGTAACATGAAATGATTCCTGATTCAAACAGCACATACTGTGTTAGCACCCAGTAACCAGTAAGTAAAACTGCACAATAGGTAAAACGTTTTTGGTTTTTTTGTTGAATGATTTTTTATAAATTCAATGCATCCTTACACAATTCCAAAATTGAATGTTATTGATCCAAAAAGACAATGTTGTGCTATAAATAAAATCTTAAGCTATTGAAACAAATATAGTTTGTAAACAAAAACATCTGTTGTGCAGCACACACTTTTACCTATTTTAGAAACAGTACAAGAACTACCTTTTGTTCTCAACGCTTTTCAAAATGAAATAGGCAAGCATCCAGGATTCACAGGGGCATTGTTTATTATCTTGAGAAGGTGCCGAGTTCTGTTTGAGTCTGTGCTGGTGTCTCCAGAAAGCTCACATTGCTTATCATCTTGACAAGGTGCTGAGTTATGTTTGAACCTGTCTGCTCGTCTCTCCAGAAAACTCACATTGCTTACTATCTTGAAAAGAGGCAGTTCAGTTTGAGTCTGTCTGCTGTTGTCTCCAGAAAGGTCACTGTTTTGAAATTGACTCCCTATCATCTTGCAGCCCAGGATAATTACAAAAGCTCGTCAAAAGGACTTGTTGAAGAATGCGTGTCAAGAGGGGTTAGTGGATGAGTTCACTTACCCCAGCCAAAGAAACACTTCCAGAACAATGGGGCTTGTGCTGTATCCCATGAACGGGTCTGTTATGTTTACAGTGAAGAATGGGAGCCAACAGACCAAGAAGATGCTCATAATTATGCTCAGAGTTTGGCTGCTTTCCGTTCTTTTTTCATAGTAAACCTCTGCTCTCAGGACAGATAATTCGGCCGTTGACTTGGTTCTCAACAGTGCCTCGTCTGCTTCCAGGCAACTCTGAAGAGCTGTCCATAAGCTGCAAGCATGATGGCTGCTGGTATGTAGAAGCAAAGCATAGAAGCAACAATGGATGTTAACCACTAGGATATAAATATTGGGGCCAACCTCCTTCAGAAGCTTCTCGGTGCCCTTGATGTGCAGGTCCAGGACCACAGGGACACAGGACACCAGCAGTGGAAGAGTCCAACACAGAAAAAGAAGCTTGGCCACCCTTCTGGTAGACATCCTGTAGCTGTACCTCAAGGGGTCATGCACAGTGAAGTAGTAGCAAAAGGCGATGCAGCTGAGGTTATAGATGGAGGTGGTGCAGAAAGTGACATCCAGGGTGGAGTGGACCTTCCAGAACTGCCAGCTGTCAACGGTCCTGACCAGGCTGAAGGGCATCACCAGCACTCCCACCAGAAATTCAGACACAGCCAGAGACAGGAGAAAGGTGTTGGTGGGAGTCTGCAGTTTTTTAAAGTAATCAGTGGAGATTATTACCAGTAAGTTACCTTAAACTGCTGTGAGTGCAATTGGAATCAGAGCAGAAGCCAGGAACCCTCGTCCTACCTCATCCAATACATGACTGTAAGAACTGCAGTTGCAGTTTGCCTCACTGGGACAAGGTGTGGTTTAGAATGTCCTCTATGGAGTATCCACTGCTAATGACCACAATCCTCATTGTCTGCTAGTCCCAGGGTGAAAATGTAGACCATGCAGAGGCGACATCAAAAACCCACCCAGCTTGATTTGTTCCTGCTTTTAAGGCAGATCAGCCTGAAAGTCTTTTCAAACAAATCAGTATTTTGCCTTCAGATTATTTCATGCCACACCATCCTTCATTGTGGAGCCAGTAGATATTAACAAATCCAAACTACTGTATGTATTCACCTTTGTTCCACTTAAGATGGGATTCAGGTTAGCAGGCCTTGCAAAGCACAGTGTTCCGTCCTCTCTGTAAGTTCCATCTTCAGTAAGACATGACAGCCAGTGAGTGAGTGTTCATGTTTATTTTGCACATATACTCTTCATCTTAATATCTTTGAGACATAATTCCCCTGCAAGTCATTAACCATTATGACAGTAACAAATGGTACAGCAACTGCTTTGTGCTTTCCCTGTGTATAATCACGACCGAGAAGCACCTGCAACATTCTCCTTATCTGCAACAAATCTAGGTTTATCGTCACTGTTGTTTATTTCTCGCAACTCTAAAATCTAATTTTACAATAAAATTGGATATTAATTCTGCTGTTATTAAAATCTTACCAGCCCAATCCAGCACGGTTTAGCAATTGACACCTACAGAAAACCCTAACCCTAACCCAAACCCTAACCCTTGAACAGTTTATCCAGTCTCCTAGTAACCTGGCTGCTTTGAAAATGTCATAAAAGAAATGACCAGAAATTTCAGATAGCAAGGTTTAAAGTGAACAGAGAAAAACAATGTTATCCACGACTAACATTCACTAATATTTAACTCCTATGGAATAATCTATTTCTGTTTTGCTTTATTCCACCGTTATAAGAATATAGTACCACTAGTGTAGGTGTGGGTGTTGCAGAGATTGTACATAGACAAGGCAGAGTTTCCTGAACAGTTAAAGCATATCTTACATTTCAAATGTGGTAATTTATTGTATGTTGAATTTGAAGAATGGATTTATGTCAAGGCATAGGACTCCAGTGGTTAAAATGAAGCATAGACTGAGAGTGCATAATATATATATAAGTATATATATAATATATATATATATATATATATATATATATATATATATATACAATAATTTACAATACATCTGGTTGTGCACATAATATGGCAATAAAAATAACATTTTTAAATACTTTTCAACAACACAAGCTACAGGTTTACATGTGTAAACACGTAAACTCAGACACATCGTAAATCACGTTTTTTTCTTATGATCTTTTACAAAAGAGGAGAAGGAAAGGGGATTTCATGTGTGGTTGCCATGACATTTAGTGGTCTACCACTGTGCCTGTGCGATAATACAGCAAGACAATCAAGACAGAATACAGCTATGACAGAATACAGCTAATGTCCCTAATGTTCAGGCGTCTTTTGTGTAGTCAGTGTGTGTGTGTGTGTGTGTGTGTGTGTGTGTGTGTGTGTGTTGTGTGTGTGTGTGTGTGTGTGTGTGTATGTATATATATATATATATATATATATATATATATATATATATATATATATATATATATTATTAATATTATGTTTGATGAGTACATAGAGTAACTTTTATCTAATTATCTTAGTAATATATAATATTTATATATATATTATATATCATATAGATATAATATAATATATAATAGCTAGATATATATAGAGAGATATATATATATATAGATACGAACGATTAATCTGTATAAGGAGAACTTTGTTCTTATTTGTAAATATTTTAATAAATATGAAAAAAAATTTTTATATATAATCTAAAAACATAACTAAAAAAAGGTAATAAATGTACACTAATAATTCATAAAAACGTATATAGATATATTAGATATATATATATATATATATTTATATATATATATATACACACACCACCCACTCGATATATCACAACTGTCAGGGTCCAATATAAATCTGCTATATATCAAGGGCTGCGATATAGCGAGAGACCCATAGAAAAACAAATAGGCTAACAAATACTGTACAACCACTCCCTCGTTTTATCGGTGGTGTTAGGATCCCGTATAAATCCTCTATGCAACCTGCTTTTTCTCATTTTTCGTATAAAAAGCAGCACACTGTTTTAATTTGTACAGCAGAGAGTAATTGTTTCTTGTTAAATTCAGTCTCCAATTCATGGGTCTTCCTCTCCTTTCTCAAATGCACAAACCCGCTGCATTGAAATAATCCATTCCAAACATAGGAGGCTTGTTGCTAGGGAGCTGACATCACTGCCACAAGTGAACACCTCGTTGGCTAAAATAAAAACCGCTTCAGTAAGTAGATATTTAATTTGCTTTGTGTTAATGTGCAATGCGTGCGTATATGATAACAGTGTGATATTCATGCTTTGTTTTTAATTGTTTTGTATATTTTTGTTTGTGATGTGCAGTAAAAAATAAAACAAACAGTAATTCTAAGTGTAATTGCCTATGTATAGTGCAGCAAAGGCATATGCAGTTAGACTGTAAAAATGGGGCGCCAACTGCAGGACCGTGTATATATCCTAGTCCACTGTATAGCAACGGGCGATATAATGAGGGGTGGTATGTATATATATATATATATATATATAATTATATATTCAGCGCACGTATATCATTATATTATATAGATATACAATATATATATCTATCTAATGTACGTAGTAGCGTTCCGTTCACCGGGAAAGGCAGCAGTAAGGGTGGTAGGTGACGTAATAAACACACATGAAGACATAAGCCGACTATGCTCCTTGCAATTGTTGATATCGGCTCTATGCTTTAGTGTGAGAGATGCCTGGTTCGTACATGCCTCCGCTCTGTGGGTAGATTGCCTCGCCCTGTGTGTTGCACCTGCCTCCCTTAACAGAGAGAGAGAGAGGTCAGAGAGAGCGAGAGGAGAGCGAGAGAGAGAGAGATAGGTCTCTCTCTATATATCTATATATATATATATATATATATATATAAAACAATATTTGGTATTTTAATAACATAACGGTATTTCCCTAAAATTGGGTAAACATCTTCTATAAACATTTGTGATATTATGAATGCAGATGAGGAGCGATTTAATTTATCATGGGCCTAATGTAAAGAGTTTTATAATAATACTGGGGTTTCCTTTTAGAAAGCAACCAGACTGAAAACGCATATAGAGTGTAAATGTATACATACATTTAAATTTAAAAATGGTATTACATTTTAAAGTATATATTTGATAACAAGCTAACAAATCAGCATTTCGATTTGCTTGTAGTATGTGGTGTCATTTCAGTGCTTGGCAGCTGTAAGTAGCTGTTATTTTTAAGGGGGGGGTGGTGGTTGGAGGGATTTAATTGCAGCTGTTCAAAGAGGAAATTGGGAATTTAACTATAAAAATCCTAAAATAGTTCTGCCCTGGCTTTGCTGCAAATAAAGGCAGACAGAATACGGAGTGCTCCATTGCTGTTATTCTTATTTGAGTGTTCTCTGCCATGTTCACTTATTAGAACGGGAGGTTAAAGAAAGTTCAGCAATGATGAGGAACGGGGACATTTTGTGTTTGGCAAGTAACAGCTGCATATTTCATAGACTGCAAGGAATGACGTTCCTTTAGTGGCCTTTAGTACAAAATATATGATACGATTGGGTGCCTTCAGTGTACACTGTAAAAGAAATACACTCTTTCATTTTTATTTACAATACATTGACAATATGCAGTCTAACATGCAGCAAATAACCACTAAAATGCCCAAAAAACTGTATTATTGTATAGAGCTTTACTGACCTCAAGTCATGACTGTATGTGCCAAGCTGTATGGTGTACATACTGGGGGTGTGCATATACTCATAATTACCTTTAAGTTAATTCAGTAAATCAATTTAAAATCTTTAAAACTGAGTACCAATCAATGGCAATCAAGTTAAGCACACTGCTGTAAAGAATCCTTACCATAGTAAAAAAAAGTCAGCACCCCGGATGAGAGAAAAATTAGCTTCCAGTCGGCTTTTAAATCGCTCAGTGTGGAAGCTGAGTATCAATCAATGCCAATTAATAATTGCATTTAGTTACAATTAGTGCAGTACTTTCTGGCTAAGAAAATACCCCTCTGGAAGCAAGCAAAGTGTTCTTATAGCTGGAGTTAGCCACCAGACACAATATGAATCAATAAATAAATAAATACTGTAAATTGCTGGTCATATCGCACGTGCGTAAATATATAAAATTAACTGAATAAATGAAAGTAAAACAATAGGCAAGTGTATGTTAATAAATTATAATAATAATGTAACAGACAAACTAACATTAATAAAACTAAAGCAAAACAACATGGTCAAAAAGCTTAAATCGCTATGTACTGTGAAATTAGCTGGCGGGTGTGTTTCACAATGGCAGAGGCAAAAATAATAGGCGTTACTTAGGGTTGGCTTAACGTTAATAAACTAACCGTCAAACTAAATTAACACAACACCCTTACACACACTACAATGTGTGCAGTGTTTATATGTGTGGCAGCTCTCCAGATAATCTGCTGGACCTATGGAGCACACTCAGGCAAACAAATTGGCTGTTTGGTGCCTGGATTGCGCTTCGTTCTAGTGTAGAAAGTTTCCTTTCAGCCTCATTGAGTGCATGTTTTCCATGCATATCGCCCACGTGGTTCACATATGTTCTTGAGATCTAAGCTTATAGAAAAAAAAGCCATAATCACTCTGGGTTCTTAATAACACAGTTTGAGGTAGTAAAGAAAAGAAAAAAAAATTGTGAAGTAACATAGTGTAATTGGGTACTGTAGGCAGGGCAGGTTTCCTTGTTTAAACAGATCACAGGGAAACTGATTTTTTTCAGAAGACAATTTAGAAATCATTAAGACATATTTATGATTTTCTCCCTACATTCCCTGTGTACATATGACGACAACAACAATAATTATAAAGTGCCTTCCATAACTAGGTCATCACAGAGCACTCTACAAATGGGGAGAAAAGCAATTAAATAAGATAGATTTTATATATATTCAAAATTGAATTGCATACACCAAGAGCAGTCCATTTAAGTAGGGTGGAACAGACCATAGACACACAGACACATTTGAAAAGTGCTGTTTTCCCTTACCACTGCTTCAAACTACAATTGCAATAAAACTTAATTTTGCACGTTATAACCTCTACTTTCATACTGGGTCGGTGACGAATATATATTCTATATAATATATATAATATATATAGATATATATATATATCATATATGATATATATATAGTAGTCCAGCACACATTTGTAAAATAAGTCCCTTTTCCATCACATAATGGTTTCTGACATATCAGCGCCTTCCAAATCGGCATTCCCATTCAGTCTGTTGGAGCCTATTTCACAGCTGTCTGCGATCGAGGGCAGTCTCACTGTACCCTTGCTCAACCCGACAAAACTAGCATTCTCATTGTGCTCACTGACTATCCTGAAGGAGTAGCACTCCAGTCTTTGATGGTGATTGTCTGAAGGGCTGTGGGGAAACGAGGAGAAGGCCCGCTCGAGGGTCTGTGGCCCGCCTTTGTTCAGGTAGCTCGGGCTGGGGTTGGCTGAAGACAGGGTTCTCTGGCTGCCGTTTAGAAATATGGAGCTGTCCTCCATTGAGTCTTTTCTGGAGTTGTCGGACAAGTTGATCTTCCAGTTCCTGTAATTGTAGGCCTGCCAGCCAGGGCGTCTCCTGCGACGACACTGGCACTTAAGAATTCGGAGGAAGGCTCTCTTGAACTCCTTGCTGGAGCAGGGGTAGATGATGGGGTTCAAGCAGCTGTTGAAATATCCCAGCCAGAAAATCACTTTGAAAACTGTATCTGGTAGCCTCAGGTCTGTGAAGAACGAACCTGTGAAGTAAAAGATACAGATAAATAACAAATGGCTGTTCATATTAGTAGTAATGGTGCACATACGTACAGGCTTGAACCAGAATTACACTTTAAAGAAGAGACCAAAATGTATTGAACCTCATTGCTTACTGAGCTATAAAAAGTGTATGCTGAGTTTAGCATACCCCACATTAATTCAGAAAACTAATAAGATTGCGTTTTGTACAATCCATACAGTAAAATAAGTTCGGTTCCTAACTTTTTCATAATGACAATGTATTCCTGCATAATTTAGCAATTTGGTATTTCTAGACTATACTTCTTTACCATGAAGATCTCCACAGACTGAGAGCATGCACTTTTACAAATAGCCAGTAGGTGGCAGCACATTCCACACTGCAGTTTGGGTACAGCACCATAACAAATTTAAACCTACAATCGTACATAAATCAAGGTTAGGGATCTGTCTAAATTGTCCAGTACATTAAAATGACACCCTCAAATTATGGGTTAGAAAAACCACTCAATCTGACACTTTCGAAAAGTTACGTATAGTCTGTAGACTGGATCCCGTATAAGATCTATGTATCGACAGAAACACACAAAGAAATTCAAGGTAAACTTAAAACCACACCCTTTTTTTTTTTTTTAAGGCTGATTATATATTTGTTCTAGGATGTTTCATTACCACAATCCAATTTAACTATTACACTTTAATTAGGTTTAATTTTTTAGTTTAAAGAGACAACAGTGAACCACCACACAGTTATCTGATTGACAAGTTCTCCACAATTTTGAACCCCAGTATCTGGATACAATATCTGCATTTGTTTTAAATAATCTTACAAAAAAACTGTAATTCATTTTTTGTTCTTGTCACACTAATGCTAAACAACACTGAGGAGGTGACTGTTTTCCCCAGAACTGAGCCATCAACCAAAATATTTTTAAGAAAAAACAGCAACAGAGTTCACCTTTGAATAGTCGTTTTCAATCTTTTAGGCCCCATACTGATTTAGGGTCATAATTAAGGGTCTGCTTAATTCGGGACTTTGTGGAAATTGGGAAATTGAGGCGTCATTGTGAAATGCATGTCTTTTAGAGGCCAACGCATGCAAACAAAAGAAACCTAATTTAAATGAACTACTGACCGTCATTAGACAAATAACATTTAAAAAAAAAAGGAAAATACTCCAAAGAGGTTAACTTTCTTGTGTACTGACAATGATGTTTTAATCAGCCTATTTTTTGTGTCCTGTACTATAAATTAATAAGTCAAGGGTGTCTCTTATTGTATAAGAGATGTCATCTCGCGTAGTTTGGGCGAAAGGACCGTGAAGTTGCACAAACTTATTTATTTATAATGTACAGTAGGAGGTGGTACAAAGCCAGTGGTGCATTGCTTTCAGTTAGGTTGCTAAAATCTAGTTTTCATTGGAGGTAAAATACCACAAATGGACAAAGCAAATATTATACCCATATATTTCGGTTGAGGATCATGTCAAAACATTTCCCAAAGAAAATTTACATGCAGACGGAAGTAAATTGTTTTGCACATCTTGTAATGTGACTTTGGAGAAAATACGATCTCTATTTAGCTTCAGAATCACACGAAAAGCTACTACAGAGGAAAAGAAATGTCAACCATTACAAGTCGAGAAAAGACCCTTGTGTCACATGACCTGAGCACATATTTAAAAAGCTTCCTGATAGTCCCGGTGTGACCAGGTGTCTGTTGCATTTTGGAACAAGACGCTATGTCACACAGCAACCTTAGCCATTTGATTCCGTATGGCAATGAAGGCGAGCTAGTGACCTCGCAAATTCAATGGTTGGGTCCACAAAATTCAGGGAACCAGGTTACGGTAAGTAACCTAACATTCCCTTTCAATCTCGAAATGTCAACCATTACGAGTTGGGAAATGTATACCCAAGCTGTCGCAGTGATCCAAAGCAGCCACAAGCCTTGCCCTGGCGTGAGCCTTACTGGAAAGCTGCTGCGCAAGAGGGCAAGCTTCATCAAGGACTCTGGACCCCACAGAAGGCGTTGCTGAAGTAGCCACATTCAGTCGGTAAAACCTTATAAATATGTGCGGTGTGGCCCATGCTGCAGCGTTACATATGTCAGGTAGGGATGCCCCATGAAACAGAGCCCAAGGTGTCATAGTCCCTCTAGTGGAGTGAGCTGTAACATCACTTGGAGAAATCTCCTACATCCAATCGGTCGACGAATTGGTGGCTAGTATAGGTGATAGGTTAGTGTTTGGACGAACCTTTCACTGACGGGGACTCCATGCAGCTGGTTAGTGGTGGTTATTGACTCAAACAGACAGATGGTACTAAACTCTGGATAGTTAACATTGTTAGAGTCGTGGGACTGTCCGGTCTAACCTAAATTCACATCGTCACCTTGTGGCAAGTTAAGGGGCTGACCATTCACTTGGACACTCGGAAGGCCTTCTCGGAGATCTGTTCAGTTACGTTCCTTGCTTAGGTACCAGATTCCCTCCACCTCGGTTGGATCGGGAAATTTTTGATGTGACGGTTTTCTACTCGAGAAGCCCTCTTGTGTATCCAGTTAAAACCCCCCCACTGCACCGTGTGTCTATATCGTCGTCATGTGGAAGTGGCATTCCCTCTAAATTGGGGGATCAATGAGGGAGAGATCACTGCTTCTAAGTAAGGTGGTCGAGTCACCGTCGTAGTAAGACACCGTCAGTTGGAGGTGTCTGTCTCGAGCTGGGTGAACTACTTAGGCATTGAGCCATGCCTGCAAGGGGCACATATGGAGGAGACCGAGAGGGAGGACAGGAGGCTGCGGCCAGCAGACCTAGCAACTGTTGGCAGAGCACCACCTGTACCACTGAATGTCGGCCAACAGGGAAGTGAGCATGGAGCGGGAATCCAGCCGGATCCCCAGGAAAACCGACACTTGCGCTGGCTGCAGGAAGCTCTTCTCCAGGTTGAATGTGAGCCCCAGCTGGGTAAGATTCTCCGTCACTAGAGTCGCTTAAGACATGGCTTGATCCTGTGATTGGCCACTGATGAGCCAGTTGCCCAAGTGATTGAGGACCCTGAACCCCTGCAACCGAATGGGTGCCAGAACTGCGTCCATGCACTTGGAGAAAGTCCTAAAGTAGACCTGTAGTCATAATATACTAATGAAAACAGGAAAAAATAATGGTCGATTAAGTACTGTATGTGAAAAACAGTACTTATCGCATACAGTCTGGATGTGCCCACTCAAGTAGGGTATCATTTTAAAGCTTGAGCATTTCTCTTCAACATAAAGTAGATTGCAGAATGGTACAAGTAGGCATTCACAGGCTATGCCGTGATACACACACTGACACACACACCACACACACACACACACACACTTCTTAAGGAGGTATAATAGCGTGTGACACTCCCGAATTGCCACCTCAGGGAATCTGGTTTTCTTAGTTTTTATTAGGATTAAAGTCTTGTTTTTTATTTAAAGATTTACATTTCGACCATATCTGCATTGAAGTAAATTAAAAAAAAATCACAAGAAAACCTACTAGAGAACTTGAGAGAAAGGTAAGCATGTAAAGTCTAAAATTATGATGTAAATATATTTTGCCATCCATGTCATACCTATCAATCTTAATTAGCGCTTTTTCAAGATTTGTTGTCAAGTCCATCAAAATTAACAGCAAAATTTGGTGTTATAATTCTTAGATTTACATTCCAGGGCAGTAGGTGGCGCTCAAAAATCTTTCAAACTTTTTTTGTAAGAAGAAGAACGCCATACTTTCATTGCTGTACTGTATTTTTGTTCTTTTTGCTTCTCTTTCAGAGTAGTGTATTCCAGCCCAACTCCGCCCAAGCAGGGCAATAGTGTATTGACTTTTCCTTCACAACGACATGTTACTTCAAGTTAGCAACAAAAGAAATGAAATTGAAAACAATGTTTATGTCTACTTTTAAAACAGAGATGGCATCATTCACACCAGATACTTGGTTACCAAGTTGGTAAGACACTTTGCATGCAGCTGCAAGCAGTTTGTAGTAACAGAATGGTTACTATTTTTAAAAAAAAAATTGTAATTTTTTTACTAAAATGCACAAATACTTACTATTTGTTTTTCATTCTGTGGTTTTTGTAAATGGGCAATGTAAATTTGACTGATAAAAAAGTTTATATAAAATGTTTTTTTGTTTTTTAATCTATACTCACTCGGCAACCTTTGAAGTTTTGTTTCCTGCTATTGGCACTGATCTTTTTTTCTTTCTTTCTTAATCTTCTATCATTAACCCCTCAATCTCATAACCAACACCCAATAACAAACTTGTTAAACCTGAATGCAGTTGTTAGATATATATATAAGTGGTATATAGTTTAACCAATAATTAAACATATTGCTTTTTATTTAAATGATTTCAATTTCTAGCTGATAGCTACTCTATTATGAAAATTTTACTTAGGCCTAAGTTTTGTTTTGTTTTTTCCATGAAGAGAACAATCGTAAGCAAACATTACTTGGACAGATGTGGAGTATTTTATATAAAATAACTGTAGCATTTGATTTTTTAAACATATTTTATTTAGTTTATTTAGATTTCTTTCTCAGCACGTCTTGTAAGTAAATCCTTGGGTGCAATTCATTAACATCAGAAAACAAGGTTACAGACTGCAGACCGCCCTATATCATATTTCAGCTGACATGATATCCTTTGAGCCCTTTATTAAAATACATTTTAAAAATGCACACACACACACACTGCAGAAATACGATGGCTCATTCAATCAATCTCCTCCCTCTCTTGAATTCTAGCCCTGAGAGTTAGATCCCAAACGTCACCTACTACACATCACTCTGGACCAGGCAATAGGTTTTATATACATAAACTTTACATGCTGAGATCAACTAGTTGCCACTCAATGGGTGTAGAACAATGTTATCTGTCAGGACATGTTAGCCAGGTAGTTCAGGGGGATGTGGAGCTGGGGGCTTCCAATTTCATGTTAATTAGTACCTGTTTTCTATTTAAGCCCTGATCACTTGCACCTTCGCTGTCTAGTGTTTCATTTTCCTCCTCCTTCACCTTTCCTACATGCCTTCGCATCGGTCGTCTCTGGGGGTGCAAGTGAGTCTCACTTCCCTGACCTCAGGGCTAGGCATCAGCCTCCCTTACCTTCAGGGGGGTCCTCACCATGTGAGTCAGAGTGGACCCCCTGCCACACTCTGTCTTTTCACAGCTCCTTAAGGGACCAGAATTAAGCTATGATATGAAGGTAAAAGCATAGATTGTTTTGTAATTAACAGCTTATTCTTTTTAATTATGAAACAGAATCCGCTAAATTTGTTTAAAGGGACGTTGCCTGATTAAAAATAAAACCTGAGAACTTCAAGCCCTACTGGTGTGTGTTCACATTTACTTGTTCCAAAATATTTGTTTTATTTCTTAGCAATGTGGACCTCTGTTAATATGGGACATAACACATTATTTTAAAATAAAATACAGTGCATGGTGGGATACTGTTGTATCATTGTTTAATTTCCATGTTAATTGCGCTGCATAGGAACCTGTAAAACCAAGCTGTTTAAATAGTGTGTTGATGCATTAAATCCAACAACTGACGGGAATGCATGAAACGGTACTTTAGTGTGGATGCTTTGAGCTGGATTAATTAAAACGTTTTTGAGTACGGTTCTCGAGATCGGTTATGTAGTGTGGACAGGGCTTAAAAGTAATATCCTTAATACTGTGGCATAAGCCAAACATGAGGCTTCCATCTACAGGACTGGAGTGTACCTTAATCAACGCTGCTATACAGTTTTTAAACAAGCAAGTACTTTATGGTCATTTTGTTGCACTGTAATAGATTCCTGTGAATATGTATTCCTGCATCTCTTTCCCATTCTGTGAGACAAGACAAAATATTTTTTCATCCAATTGATTTATTTTGTCTAGGATGCAACATTTTGCGTAACACAACCTCTGTACTTGTCCGTCTTAAAAATCTACTTGCCCCATAACTTCGCACAAAACACAAACAAAAAAATTGAACATAACTTGTAGGATTTTGGTTTTATTTAACAATGAACACAATCAATCAATTAGTGATTAACAGGGGTGTATCTAGCCTTGTAGCTTGACTGGTTCACTAAATTCTTCAAGAAGATACACAAAAGGTTCCCTGTAACCCCATCTCACCTCAACAAATTTATAAGTTACTTTAAGGAACAACAAGGTTCCCTGTAAATACAACAAATCAGTGAACCCTCTTAAGTCACTGGTTAACATTAAGGTGATCCCTATGGGTTTGTGTTTTTTTTTATTCACTGTTTGTCTATCTGTGAGCCACTGTGTTCATTAGAACTAACTAATGAACACAGACATCTCAAGTTCTGAAAACTGCCATGCATGAGATTATCTGAGTAGGCTATAAATAAGTGACGTCATATTTACTATAAACCGCCCTACTAAACAATGATCGCTAGCAAATGTGATTTTTACCTTCTATCAAACTCCACATTTCCATGGGAGCTGCGTTCATCATTGCAGTAACCCTTCCTAGGTGTGGTACAGCATTTCTTGTTGCTTGGCAAAAACAGCTTAGACTTGTTTTGTAGCAGTGGCTGTTGACCAAGTTACATACATGGTAAACTTCAGAAAGCCAGAATTGTGAATTTCAGGGTTTTGCAGGGGTCTAAAACTGCATATCTTGGCAATTTCTAAATTAAATAAATAAGATAAGAAGCATTATGAATTTGTAATAAATTTGAAAACAAAAAAGGTAAGCCATGAGCTGTGTTTTGTTTTCTATTTTTTCATGTATTCCTTTTTTCTTTTGTATCTTAAGCAAAAGACCAATTTTAAGTTTCTAAAAATATTAATGGAACCAACCAGTCCTTACATTTATTTGTAGTCTTCCAAGATTCTGAGTATGCATACCATGGCATCATATCTCATTAATTATCGAGTCAGAGAATGCATGCATGCATTAATAAATAAATAAATAAATAAATAAATACGTACTTAAAACGTTTATAATATGTACTTGCGATTTTGAACACTGTTGATTTTAGTTTTCAGAAGATCATTTCTGTTGCATTTTCTGTAAACATTAATGCGATTTCTACAATAAGTTTGTATTTTTTCTTTCGTTTTTAGTATTTTTTCAATTCTTTTAGGCTAATTATTGCTTGGTTAAAATAAATACACATAATAAATAATGTATTGGCATGTACTTGAACATCGAAGCTTGAAAGTAAAAGTCCAGTACATAAATATCAAGTAATCGGTATATGAAATGGAAAAACATGGAAATGACTATCAAATTAAAAGAATAATGTTGAAACGGAAAATCACTTTGTTCTAGTGTAAGTAAATATATACAGTACTGTGCAAAAGTTTTAGGCAGGTGTGAAAAAATGCTGTAAAGTAAGAATGCTTTCAAAAATAGACATGTTAATAGATTATATTTATCAATTAACAAAATGCAAAGTGAGTGAACAGAAGAAAAATCTACATCAAATCAATATTTGGTGTGACCACCCTTTGCCTTCAAAACAGCATCAATTCTTCTAGGTACACTTGCACAAAGTCAGGGATTTTGTAAGCATATATTCAGGTGTATGATTAAACAACTATACCAAACAGGTGCTAATGATCATCAAATCAATATGTAGGTTGAAACACAATCATTAACTGAAACAGAAACAGCTGTGTAGGAGGAATAAAACTGGGTGAGGAACAGCCAAACTCAGCTAACAAGGTGAGGTTGCTGAAGACAGTTTACTGTCAAAAGTCATACACCATGGCAAGACTGAGCACAGCAACAAGACACAAGGTAGTTATACTGCATCAGCAAGGTCTCTCCCAGGCAGAAATTTCAAGGCAGACAGGGGTTTCCAGATGTGCTGTCCAAGCTCTTGTGAAGAAGCACAAAGAAATGGGCAACGTTGAGGACCATAGACGCAGTAGTCGGCCAAGGAAACTTACTGTAGCAGATGAAAGACACATCATGCTTACTTCCCTTCGCAATCGGAAGATGTCCAGCAGTGCCATCAGCTCAGAATTGGCAGAAAACAGTGGGACCCTGGTACACCCATCTACTGTCTGGAGAAGTCTGGTCAGAAGTGGCCTTCATGGAAGACTTGCGGCCAAAAAGCCATACCTCCCATGTGGAAACAAGGCCAAGTGTCTCAACTATGCACGAAAACACATGATTACCCACGTATTGTTACCCTTCGTCCAGCGAGACCTGGCTCCGCGTCCGCTGTTAGGCGTGTCGACACATTTGTATTTCCCGCAAACAAGCCGGTTGCTTCCTGCCTCTCGCTCTGACTGGAGTTGACTCAACGGACTCAGTACTTGTTAGTGTCGTGATTTCAAACCACACACGTGACGACGTTTACCGTAAAATCTACGGATTTCTTGACAATGGCTGCGTTCGGTTGGTCCAGAAGTACTCGTCTCACAACGAGGAAGTACATCGCGCTTGACGTACTTCATGTTCCGATTATCATGCAATACAGAGTGCAGGGAGGACGTCTGATGGTCCTCTCCGACGTCTAAACCTTCGTCACGCGATAAAGGCACGTCACACAATTATCCAGAAGGTGTAGTACATTGCCTACACCAGTCTTCAGTTGCTATGAACCTGAGAAGTACATGCAGATACTTATCCATCATGCAATACCATCATGGAGGCATCTGATTGGCCCCAAATTTATTCTGCAGCATGACAAAAGTACGACCCCAAACATACAGCGAAAGTCATTAAGAACTATCTTCAGCGTAAAGAAGAACAAGGAGTCCTGGAAGTGATGGTATGGCCCCACAGAGCCCTGATCTCAACATCATCAAGTCTGTCTGGGATTACTTGAAGAGAGAGAAGCAACTGAGGCTGCCTAAATCCGCAGAAGAACTGTGGTTAGTTCTCCAAGATGTTTGGGCCAACCTACCTGCCGAGTTCCTTCAAAAACTGTGTGCAAGTGTACCTAGAAGAATTGATGCTGTTTTGAGGCAAAGAATTGAGGCGAAGGGTGGTCACACCAAATATGGATTTGATTTAGATTTTTCTTCTGTTCACTCACTTTGCATTTTGTTAATTGATAAATATAATCTATTAACATGTCTATTTTTTAAAGCATTCTTACTTTACAGCATTTTTTCACACCTGCCTAAAACATTTGCACAGTACTGTACACAAATGGTTTGTGATATTTCTTATCTTTTATTAATACAGATTAGCACAAACAAACATACCACTTATTTAGGGGATTAGCATGAGCTATTATAGGAAATCTGGTGAAGCTTCCCTTTTTGGCTGGTGCTTGCAGTCTGCCACAAAACACTGCAATACATGGCTTACTAGCTTTAATTTGTATTAAATTAAAGGACGACTGCTTACTGTAGAAATCACATTAATGTTTATGTAGCACCGTGGAAAAGTGTAAAAGTTTAGATTGTATACACTATATTTAAGACCAGAGCGTGTCTCTTCAAGAGGAACTCAGATCGAGGAACCAACAATACAGCTGGTGAGTGCGTAGAAGTAAAAAGTAACAAAGTGAAAGCAAACACAGAGCTAACCCATTCATTAATGCCTACACTTTGTATACGGTCTGTCTGTGTTTGCACCATGCCTTTTAGCACCCTAAAAGCCTGGACACACCAGCACTTCGCTTTTTTTTTTTTTTTTTTTTTTTTTTTTTTTTTTTTTTTTTTTTTTTTTTTTTTTTTGACGCGCAGTGCACCGTGATAGAGAAAGAAGAGATTCATACTTACTGTACATAAGTTTGAACATAAATTTCCATTTGACTTGAACTTCTTAAAAAGGGAATTTAGATAGTCTTCTAAAATAAAGAACCTTTGTTTTTAATCACCTTCAGTACCGTGTCTATTTAAATATAGATAATCACAGTATGTGTTTATGCATATTTGTATGCACGTACATCCATGTTTTTTGTTTGTTTGTTTTGTTTAGTTGTGGGTGTACTTTTTATCTGTATATAGATTTTATGATTACGCAGCAAAACAACTGACTGGTACATCTTGTAGCTCCATATAGTGATATTTTGCACTTTAATAAAGACTGAATCAGTAAAACAATGCACATAAAATGTTAATGTTAAAATGTCATATTAATTAATTGTGCAATGCGAATTTCGTTTCCTGAATCAATGGTATATGCTGGGTTTCAGATCGATCTTAAGTCAATGCATAAGACATTTTATAATGGTATAATATATACTCAGTCAGCTCAACAGCAGCTCTTCAGCCTCTATTAAAGTTTCAGACAGCAAAAAGTAAACAAACAAGATTATGGGAGTACCCTTAAGGATCTCTATGGAAAGCCACCTGGGAAAAAAAAAAATGTGTTGTTCAGCTTTACATCAAGGAATCTCATGGGACAGAAATGCCTCGCTTTAACAGTAGCCTACTAAACTTCCTGAAAATAAGGTGTAGTCCTTTTTATATGGACTGTATATATTATACAGTGCCTATAGAAAGTCTACATCCCCTTTCAAAATGTACCTTTTGTTGCCTTATAGCCTGGAATTAAAATGCATTCAAACAGTTTTATTTTTTTTTTCATTTATCTACACATCCTCCCCACAACTTCCAAGTGAAAACAATATTCTAGAAATATGTAGAAAATTAATTAAAATAAACTAAAAACTGAAATAGCTTGGTTGGATAAGTGTCCACCAATCGCCTTCAAAATCACACACCAAGTTAAGTGGCCTCCACCTGTGTTAAATTGTAGTGATTCACATGATTTCAGGATAAATTCAACAGTTCCTGTAGGTTCCCTCTGCTGAGTAGTGCATTTCAAAGCAAAGATTCAACCAAGGCACTTTCAAAAGAACGCCAGGACAAAGTTGTTGAAAGGCACAGATCAGGGTATGGGTATAAAAAAATATCAAAGGCCTTGAATATCCGTTGGAGCACAGTCAAGACGATTATTAAGAAGTGGAAGGTGTATGGCACCACCAAGACCCTGCCTAGATCAGGCCATCCCTCCAAACTGGATGACCAAGCAAGAAGGAGACTGATCAGAGAGGCTACCAAGAAGCCAATGACAACTTTACAAGAGCTGCAGGCTTTTATGGCCAAGACTGGTCAAAGTGTGCATGTGATAACAATATCCCAAGCACTCCACAAATCTGGCCTGTATGATACGATGTCAAGAAGGAAGCCATTACTCAAGAAAACCCACCTTGAATCCCATTTGAAGTATGCAAAAAAAAATCACTCAGGAGCATGGTGCTGGCAGCATCATGTTATAGGGATGTTTCTCATTGGCAGGGACTGGGGCACTTGTCAGGATAGAAGGGAAAATGAATGGAGCAAAGTACAGAGAAGTCCTTGAGGAAAACCTGCTGCCCTCTGCAAGAAAGCTGAAACTGGGATGGAAGTACACCTTTCAGCATGACAACGACCCAAAGCACACAGCCAAAGCTACACTGGAGTGGCTAAGGAACAAAAAGGTAAATGTCCTTGAGTGGCTCAGTCAGAGCTCCAACCTAAATCCAATCAAAAATTTGTTGCATGACTTGAAGATTTTATTATTATTATTATTATTATTATTATTATTATTATTATTATTATTATTATTATTATTATTATTATAGCATGGGT
>NW_024472442.1:0-4000 GCF_017654505.1 Polyodon spathula | reverse complement strand
GCTACCAAGAAAGCCTGTGGTAGACTCACTCTGTTGGTAAGAGTTTCTGTTTTTTGTTTTTGGTCCTAACCCATTTGCTGGGGCCTTTGTCATTCTAATACTTCTTACAATGGACAATGCAAGATAGATATTTCAAACATGCTGGAAAAGTCAGCATACCTAAAAATGTATGTACAAATCTACGTTAACATGGTAGCTGTGTTCAGTGTGGAAGTTTCCCTTCCTAGGCATGGAACAGCAAATTCTTGCTTAAATTGTTTACTTTTTTTTTGCTTCATGTATTTTCAGTAGCAAGGAACATATTGCAGAATAGATCAGATTAATAACAGGATGCCCCATAATTATTGGTTGATAGACTCTGTATAGTTCCCTGGCTGGTTATAATCTTCCAGTCAGATTTCAGTTCTAAGTACCTGTTTTGGTGCCTACTGTTTTAACCTCTATTTTTGTTTTTTAAAGGGATTATTTTGAGAGAGATTCCCTAGAAGACATGTATTTCAGTATCAACTTTGGTAAACATAAAAAACACTTAATTCCCACCTTATTAGATAAGAATCTTTAAAGAAATGTCTTACAATACTCCTTGTTGCGGTTTCAATGTGAAAAAGTCTTATGCACTCTATAGTACAGACTGTACATATGAAAGGAAATTGTTAGCTATTTTCTATAGGACTGTTTTTTATTATAGTTGGGTTTAGTGCGTTCATGTTATATGCCTTCTGTCAGCTCTACATTTCCACAGGAGCTGTGTTCATCACATCAGTCTCCCTTCCTATGTGGTACAGAATATGTTGTTATCTGGCAAAACTGCTTCATTATTTGTGAATAGCAGTAACTTAATATCGAATAATATAAAATATAGAACCATTTTTGTTTTTACAGCCCTCGATCATCTTCTCAACATTGAATGTGAAAAGAATGTGGCATGTCCGAATTGCATTCAAGGTGCAAAGTACAGGAAGATGTAGACCTGGAAGAAATTGTATCACAACCTGTGGTACAAACAGGATTACTATATAAATTAGACGTGTTGTTAATGATAAACTTTTTTGTACAACTTTTCTGTTTGTTTGTAATTATTTCATATTACTTTTAGCAGTTGTCTTTAAGAAATGTATTTGAAATTGTAAAATACAAAATTCAGGGTGTATTGCATTAAAATGAATATTATTAAATGTGAGTGCATACTTAGGCATGACATGTGTCAAATATATTGAATTAATTAGTATTCCAGGTGACGTCATGAAATGTATTAAATGTGCAAGTCTCTGAGAATGCAATCATGGATATCCAGAAAACAGACTTTTCTATTTTTACCTCCTGAAGTAATGGCATAATGCGCCACCTACTGGATTGAAAGTAAAACCTTAACATCACCAAATTCCACAATCAATACTGTGTTAAACCCAATTATTGAAATTTCTTTGAACTAGCAAGATATGTAGTTTATTGTCATTTTTCTCTCAATTTAAATTTAAATATTGAGTTTATATGCAAACAGACAGCTGAGTGTGAAGAATTGCCAAAGTGTTTGCAGAAAAAAAAAAAAAAAAAAAAAAAAAAAATCCAGATAGGCCAATGCCAAATATAAGATCAATTAGTAAAGACTGACAAAAAGATTTCAGGAAACTGGATCTTTGAAAGAGGGATGTCTAGTGGAAACCTGAGGGCATCAACTGACAAATGAACTTCTATTGCAGTGTTGGGGCAATTTATTAAAATTAATACATAAATAAAATACTGACCTCAAAGCAGTCAGGAAACATTCGGGTGACAATCAGTTTGCTGTTGGTGTGCGTTGCTAGGTAACACCTGATTTGACCATACTTTTTCCAATATTTCGGGTTCATTTTATAATAATATCCAACCATGCAAAAATAGCAAACCTCAAATGCTATTACTACATTACACAGCACTTACATGCAAATCCTGCATTCACTTGCAAGTGTTCACTGCGACAGATCGCAAACCATGGAATGTGTGAAAGACATTTATTAAGACCGAATGTGCTAATTTAATACCCCAGGGGATGCTCAGACATGTTTTCAAGAACAAGGATGACAGTTTGAGAATTTTAGCCTATCCTGTGCCCAATAGACACAACTCACTGATTTTCAGCTGTAAAAAATGATTATTAAATGGAGCAAGTAGTACTGCCCTCCATCTTTTGGTTTTTATATTGCACATGTCTTTTGTCACTTTTTTATTATTATTATTGATGTATTCAGTATGATCCTCAGAGGCTCAATCAGTGCTGGACAATAAATAAATCTTTGAGTTTAGTTTATCTAGTGCTTTTTTTTTATGGGGGGTGGGGGTTAAACACTAAACAGAGTTTGTTTTTTAACCCTGTAATGCCCATTTCTTTATCACATGCTTAGCCACCTAAGAGTTAGAGTTTGTAGCTTGTTTGTATTCTCCAAAGGTATTGCTAACAAAGCCCCCCCCCCCCTTCAAATCTGCTTTTCCCTATAATCCAAATGGCATGCTCCCTCATTACCTTCTTCAGCAGCAAGTTATAAATGTGAGTTTAAAGCTGTGTTATTATAGCACTCCAGCCCTGAAACATGTTCAAGCTTAAGCAACTGCTGTGAGTTCTTTAATGTCTTGTACGTTTACTTTCACCATGTCAGTGTAAACAGCATTTAGTTTGTTTGCACATCTTCCAACTTGCAAACCCCTGTAGCTTGTCTGCATAAACAAGGCTGTCTCACGACACATTGTTTCCACAGATATGTAAGCATGGTCTATTGTGTCAGTGTTTTCAGTATTTGTGTGATAGCTATGCTGAATGACCTTGTTCATACCCAAAACAAATATGCCTGCAAAACAATATGGAAGATTGTTCCCCGGGAACTTCCAGTTGGATCTGGCATCTGCTTCATTTTACTTCCCAAAAAAATGCCTAAAGCACAAAGCAGATTTTGTGACTTGCCCAAGGTCAACGCTAAGCTGTGAATTTAAATTAGAATCCCATGGCTGTCATTTTCTCTGACTGCTGGACACCACCAAGGGCAACTCAGTAAAAACCTGTTTTAAAAGTTGTTTTTTTTGTGTGACAAAGGATGTGAAGTAACCTTTTAACATGGTGAAAGTTTTTCCTCTATAGATGGAATTCCGTAAAAATGGTCTCTCCCAGGTCCATTACTATGATTTGTGTAGAAATGCCCCCAAAAAATTGTATATATATATATATATATATATATATATATATATATATATATATATATATATATATATATATATATATATATATTATATATATCAAGCCCCACATCAACCCGTTCCTATCCAGTTTTAAATAACTTTAGCATAACCGAGGCAGAAGTGCTAAAAGGACTAGGAGCTCTTAAAATAAACAAATCCCCTGGGCTAGATGAGGTACTCAAAGAAATGAAAGAAGTTATTTACAAACCCCTAACCAAGATCATGCAACAGTCTCTTGACACAGGGGTTGTACCGACAGACTGGAAAATTGCAAACGTAATACCGATCCACAAAAAAGGGAAACAAAACCCAAACCAGGTAACTACAGACCAATAAGCCTGACTTCTATTATATGTAAACTTATGGAAACTATAATAAGATCCAAAATGGAAAATTACCTATATGGTAACAGTATCCTGGGAGACAGTCAGCATGGTTTTAGGAAAGGGAAATCGTGTCTAACTAACCTGCTTGATTTTTTTGAGGATGCAACATTGACAATGGATAATCGCAAAGCATATGACATGGTTTATTTAGATTTCCAGAAAGCTTTTGACAAAGACCTGCATAGAAATCCTGCAACACAAAAAAATGGAGGAGTAGCAAACAGCGTTGCAGTAGCAAAGGTCATTCAAAATGATCTAGATAACATTCAGAACTGGGCAGACACATGGCAAATGACATTTCATAGAGAAAAGTGTAAGGTACTGCACGCAGGAAATAAAAGTGTGCATTATAAATATCATATGGGAGATATTGAAATTGATGAATGAATCTATGAAAAAGACCTAGG
>NW_024472441.1:20291-24876 GCF_017654505.1 Polyodon spathula | reverse complement strand
AGTTTATGTTGACTCAGAAATGTCTTTATCTAGACAATGTGGGGAAGCTATAAAAAAGGCCAACAAGATGCTTGGATATATTGTGAAAAGTGTTGAATTTAAATCAAGGGAAGTAATGTTAAAACTCTACAATGGATTAGTAAGACCTCATCTAGAATATTGTGTTCAGTTTTGGTCACCTCGCTACAAAAAGGATATTGCTGCTTTAGAAAGAGTGCTAAGGACAGCGACCAGAATTATTCCAGGTTTAAAAGGCATGTCATATGCAGACTAAAATAATTGAATCTATTCAGTCTTGAAAAAAGACTATGCAGCGACTTAATTCAAGCATTCAAAATTCTAAAAGGTATTGACAATGTCGACCCAAGGGGCTTTTTCGACCTAAAAAAAGAAACAAGGACCAGGGGTCACAAATAGAAATTAGATAAAGGGGCATTCAGAACAGAAAATAGGAGGCACTTTTTTACACAGAATTTTGAGGGTCTGGAACCAACTCCCCGGTGATTTTGTTGAGGCTGACACCCTGGGATCCTTCAAGAAGTTGCTTGATGAGATTCTGGGATCACATCTGGGATAAGCTACTAACAACCAAACAAGCAAAATGTAAATTTTCCTATGTTCTTATTAATGTTCACCATGATGACTGAGAATGTGACTTGTGCTTGAAAGCATCTCCTGTTCAGCACTTCCTTAGCGATGTGGAGAGCTTTGCAGTTACAGCAGTACAACAGACATGCATTCACAACCCCAAATCAATGCCACCCATGATTTTTTTTTAAGTGTTTACAATTGAGAGCCTGTCAATGTCGACATAGGATTTGCTACTTTTATCCCAGTGACAAACTTTGTCAGTTGGCTTGGTCCAACAACTGATGACACAAGTGTGACTGCACGACTATCAAACCACCTGATTGCAGTGATACCGTGGGTTTTTTCCACTCTTGAATCGAAGTTTCCTCGGCCCTGTGTCTTCAGCTGCTTCTCCTCTGTGAGATTGCAATTGATCCCAACATAGTGGATTCCACGCTCAAGGAGTTTGACAATCAGGGGAACATTTGAGAGGAAGTTGTCAGCAAAGATCTTGTGCATATCTTCAGGAAGAGTAGTGCTGAGCTTGATCTCAACATCTCCAGACATCCCAAGTTCAGATTTTGCCCTGGACTTACCCTGATACATGTCACAGTCACGCAAAATGCCAGGGATTGCGTCCTTGCCCAAATTTTGAACCCCCAGGGATGCAGTTTACCACGCAATGGCACTAGAAGAATTTTTGGGGGTGCTGAAAGCCATAGAACAAAACTGTAACCCCCGCATGGAAGCCATGCAAAGCATCTGTCACTGGAGCATATCGGGTGCATGAATCCCAATAGAGATGGTTGTCTGGCATTTGAAGAATGCCCATCTTTGGGTACATGCCGACAAGTTGCTCGATGTCTGAGAGTAATGGAACTAGTTGACCAGTGGCCAGATTCTGTGCTGGACATTAGACCAGCCCATACACGTATATGCAGAAAAAAACTGTAAGTATAACACAAGCCAATGGTGATCGAATTCCTACTATCTTTGTTGTTAGTAGTGGTTAGTGTCATCACATCACCTTATTGGTTTTAGTGTTACTGTTATTATTTGTATTATTAACTCCAAACTATGTATATTCTCAAATGTAAACCAAAACCAATCAAAAAACAGTTCTATAGAATGAATATAAACAAACACAAACTAACTCAGGATCAAAGCAACACAAACTTAAACAACAGACCTATCTGATATTGTTTCTGTTGTCCTTCTGTGTCTTTTCCTTCTTTGCAAATTTGTTCTCCAAGCAGGTAAGTTTGGAATTCTTTTCGTCTTTAAATTCAGTACATCTCCACTATTTTAAACGGTATGTTCGCTGACTGGTAGACACACCGTGTTCATTTAAGCAGAAAAGCACAGAGTAGTTTTAACTTTTTTTTAAAGGGAAAGGCAGCATTTCTGCCTGCCACAACAGTTGTACCACACTTCTATATTCATTCATATTTTGCACCAGAATCTTCATTGTCTGTGTTGACACAAGTCGATGGAAATACTCCAGAGGTGAGTCCAGCTGACCACTTGGAGGGGCAACAATGTCAGCGCCAGTGAAGGTGACATCTGGTGACGTAAGATTTTACTTGTGCCAACGACACTGTTGATGTCGCGCCTTGATGTTTTGAGTGCGTTTTCTTATGAGGGGCTCATCATCACTGGCTTCAGAGTCCATGTCATCTTTGTCATTACCATCAGTAGGATTTGGTTCAAAGTCCACATCGCTGTCACTGACATTTTCACCATCCCAGTCATCAATGTCACTCTCATCACCATTATGAATAGCTTGTAGTACATCATTCACTATGTACATCACTCTCTTTATTAGTGCTGGACATCCTGAAATAATAAATAAATGTCTGATTATGCAATTGAAATTAATCACATATTTAGTTAGTTGCAAGTCTATGGTCTATACATAGGACAGGATGACCACTGAGTCCCAATGTTGTGCATTTGCAATATAGAGAAGGTGCACCTCAAATACGATTCAGAAGCCTTTTTAGCAAGGATCATTAGTTGTGCCTAATTGTCAGTCTATAAAGATGATATTTCACTTACCTGAGATGTTGAGAAATTCAAACTCAAACTTTTCACAAGGGTGCAGCCATGTTGCACACATACAACAATGGGTCTCAAGAGACAGAATATATTGTGTTTAGCTACGCATTGTACAGGTCATGTGATTTTTTCGAAATGTTGATGCATATTTGCAATACAGGATCTTGCCATTGGTGTATGTGTGCATCATTTGAGTGCTGCTATCTTGTGGATAGAAGTAGATATCTTCTGAATCAAAGCAACATGGCTGCACCATTGATATAAAATAATGTACCCGATCCAAAGCAAGTGCAAAACTTACCCCAATATTTAAAGTAAACAATATAAATACTTTAAAACTAGCAAGAAGTGACTAGCAGCAGTTACATTATTGTTTTAAGTTATTTTATTACGGACAAACTTTGCCCTCTAACTCAATGTTTAGAAGCAAACACAAAAGACAAAAACACCATTTCTTCCAAGAATAAGCCCATTTTAATGCTATAAAACAGTAAACAACTCTTGACTCGTCCTTCCTGCAAAGAAGTTCTTACTGTTAAATAGATACTGTTGAAATTGTTTTATTGTTTTAAAAAAGACTTTGCATTTGCTTCTGCATTAAGTCTTTTTTTATATATAGTAAACCAGTGCTTCTGACATGGCAAGTATTTTTAACTGCCTTAGGGAATACTTGCCTTGAAAAGAACAGTACTTGCTCTTTTTTGTTTGTTTAACACTTTCCTTTAACCACATGTGGGAATTCTAGGGGTAGCACTGTGACATTCGGTTCTACTTGCATATACTGGTATTTGTAATTAATATGTGCTCAGTAAGTACATGTTGAACATTTTATTCTGAAACACCTGCTCAATTTTGCAGGTTTGCAATTACTAAAACCTTAACTTCATAACAGTAAGGTGTGCTTGGTTTCTCAGAGCTTATTAATTGTAAGAAAAAAAAATAGAAATCAATGCATTTGCCTCTACACTGCCGTTAGTCCTTCTGTTTGCCCACCACTTTTTAACAAAGTTAGGCGCCTATGATTGAGACACAAAATTCTTGGACTATTGCTTCTGACATTGATTAAAACACTGAATTGTTGTACTGTTTTTAGATTGAAACACTCACCTATAGGTACCAAAACTGACTCAGTGTTATCGAATAAGAACGTTTACTGGTCCTTAGCTTAAGTCTTTGAAAATTGTCAAAATGGTCCTTGAAAAGTCCTTGAAATTTGTATCAGAAAAAACTGTATGAACCCTGTATATACGACATCTGATTGAGTTAAGCAGAGATAGTATTTTTTGCAGCTGAGATTTTATAAAAATTAATATGTTAATTGGTAATACTGTACATATAATTTTGTTTGATCAGTAACATTTCAAAAACTATGTTAGTTAATTAGCCTCATGTGTTATTTATCAGGTTGATCCATCTGGTAATATGACAAGTTGTAATTTCTTTAACTACAGTCAAGTTCAGATTAGCTTCTGAAAGTGATACAAAATGGCTCAGAATGCATCTGAGAGCATGTACAACCCCAGTGACAGACCCCAGGCAAGAGAGTTGGTTTTACCTCAGGAGTTTCAGTCAAAATAATCATTTGCCAATTTCTCCCTTGCATTTAAGTTCATTAAATTAATTGAATATAGTGTACACCATATGTTTCTAGATCATTTTAATCATACCCAGCCACATTAAAATAGCAAACAGCAAATGTCAATAAGTTACTAATAACATGCAAACCCTTTCTTCACATGCAATCTGTAAGGAAATGTGACACGTCTCAGATTAAATAAGTAAAGAAGTAATAATACTCCTTATAGAAAAAAGCATTTTCTTGCTGTTATAAGCCTTACAAGCTGTGATAGTTGATAATAACAAGTGATAGTTACTGTAACTAAGGGGTAGGTGTACTAAGGCGGGCCAGTCGCAGTGCAAACATACCGCTATTTGCATTTTCGTTGTGACACTTAGC
>NW_024472441.1:0-19791 GCF_017654505.1 Polyodon spathula | reverse complement strand
GTGGGTGGCAGCACCTGTGTTGAAAACTGAAAGAATATGGCTGGCAAAGAAAGCTGTGTAAGATGCTAAGGCTGCCCTTCAAATCAAAGATATTATGGGGGGCAGGATCCATACAGCAACCCTTTCTTACGGTTGGGGTATGTTCTCTAGAGTCCCATACAGCAACGGTTTCTTACAACTACATCATCTTACATCAAGTTAACATCTACCATGCAGAAATGTTGCAGGAATCGACCTACCGCTTTTGGGTGTAAGAAATTTTGTATATATATAGACTTATCTGGAAAGCAGAGATAATGTAGAACACAGAACAGGAAGAAGGAAGCAGCCTTCAATCTGATAAGAATGGCAAACACATGAGCAACTCTTCCACTGCATGGCCACTCACTTACAGCTAGTTCTCTTAAGCTATTTACATTTGCAAGCTGTCAAACAAAAAGGCAAATATATGAGTGCACAGGGCAGCAACAAGCTGTCTATAAATTGTGAAGACTTCTTGTCAGTGAGCCATATCTCTTCTCTGTCTGAGCATATGGGCCGATCTGAGCAGTAAAAGCAGGACTCTTTCGAACTTCTGATTCAGTTGCTTCAGTTGTTTGTTTCAGAATCTAAATCTGGTATATAAGTGCGATGTTATTTCAGGGTAACTAATTACTTCTTGTCTAGGTCACAAGGTTCAAGTCTGGCCATTTCATCTACTCCTTAGCACTGTATTTGAAATATGTGCATTAAAATATATAAAAAAGCAACATAAACAGGGTGATAATATTGTTAGTATTGAGTTTAGTAGTTGAATTGTGTTGTATTCCAAACATAACACCTACAGTGCCTACTAACCTAACACCAAACGTGGAGCCACAGGTGAGATCGTTATGAACTGATATGCATGTCATCTGTCATTCTTCACAATGATTTAAACCTGATTTGTCTTTCTATTTTTACACTGTGTGTCCAGCTTTACTCAAACTATGCTTCTCAAGAGATAAGGAGAGGCTTCCCCAGTACTCACGGTGCATGTAACTTTGGGAACTTCTGCATGTCATTGTCTGACATTTCCTAAAAGAGTGAAAAGGACACATTTCAATGAGTTTGTTGATCTGTCGAATTCCAGTAAATATATTAAGCAATAATACCATACACAGGGCCAGACTAAAATATAACTGGCTTTATGTACTGCTTTATTCCTCCATTCATCCATGCTACTTCATTAATGAGAAAACCTGAGCTTACATTCAATAAATGCTTTATTTAAAACACATACTGGGTCACAAAGAATGGTTAATAAAGCAATCTTTTGGTTGAATTCAGTTTTTTTTTCTTCTTCTATATAGTTTATTTCCTTCATTGAAGTACATATGTTTGTATTATTACACTGGGTGTTTTATGCATTTGATGTCAGGATTTTTTTTGTAAACTAAAATAAAAATCTTTGAACTTACCAAAAAACGAGATCCATTAATGTTATGTTTTTTGACAACCTTATCGCAGTCCTTTATATTGAGCTGTGAAAGAAAAATTCTTAAGTTCAGACTCTTGCACTTGTTTTTTTCACCACAATATTAGAGCATAAGAAAAGCCTGGGAACGAGAAAAGGCTGTTCGGCCCATCAACGTTTGTCCCTTTTTAGCGCCCCATTCTCCGCTACTGTGGGGGGATCAAAATAAAAAATATAGAATTAAAAACGCACCCAGTGTTTTAGATCATACTACATCACCTGGTGTGCTATCCCATGCATGTATAACTCTGTGTGTAAAAAACTGCTCTAAACTTACTTTTACTCATACTGCATGCATGTCCTCTTGTTCTACTCTCTGTGCTAAATCTGAAGTGGTGGGTTATCTTTAACTATACCAATCGATGTGCTTTATAGACTGAATAAAATCTATTCTTTTTTCTGTTTAATGAGATGAAAAGCGTATTTATTTTAGCGATTCTCATAGGTTATGTCCATTCCGTCATGCGCGAGACCCCTCAGCCTAGTTGCCCTTCTTTGCATCTTCTTGAGTGTAATGATGTCTTTTTTTATAATCTGTATGCTGGACTTTAAGCTGACACATCCTAAACATATCCGAAACATGGGTGACAAGCACATACCACTGGCTTTATGCTTTTCGTTGTGGAAAGGCATAACTTGTGATACGTCGTTTTTTTTCCATCACATTAAATACTGTCATCACTCGACAGTTGTACACACAATATTCTAACTGACTAAGCGCGATACTGACGGAAGTATCTCAGCTGCTATCCCAAATGGTCTAAAGGGTTCCGATTCACAGTTTGTTTTTTTTTCTATTTGTTTTTGTTTTTTTTCATGAACATTTCAGGCAAAAAAAAACTTCCCTTCAGCTGTTTAAAAAGAAAAGTTAACAGCAGTGCAGTAAACTTGCTGTTGTTCAAGAATTGTAATTATACATAAAATCCAGTGGATGGTGTCATGATTATTAGAATAAAATATTAATTCCCAGAGGTTCAAGAGTTCCCAGTTTGAAGAAGAACTCTTGTTCCTTTCGTTTCCGAGCAACATTTGTTCCATAGAACTGACTGATCACACAGACTGTGATGTCTCCAGCAGTGTGATCGACGATACCTGGAAATACATCATTCGAAACCAGAGAAGATGCATTTAAACGTCATTCAGACGTCATTGGCCATTTATGATCTACACGGAAATACTCCATTTTTTTTCGAAGTATAGTTGCCAAGCAGCATCCCACTTGTCTCTATGGGGGGAAACTATCAATGGGTTGAGATTCCAGCTTATAGATGACGTCATACAGAATGTTCTTTCTGCAACACCACTGCCTTCTAAATCAGTAGCCGACGTCCACCTTGATGTTCACAGAAGATCCGTGTAGTAAAGATCATCAAAACTGTGAATTTCGTAAAGGTACTTGGGGGTGAACGTAAATTCTTTATCGGCAGTGACACTATCCGCAGATTTCTTCTAATTACAATTTGATTCGCTGACATCGTTTACGCACTGTGTTTACTTTCTTTTTACACAGTGAAGAAGAGATTTTGCCCCGAACTGTAGCTCCTGAGAAGAGATTTTTTTCTTATCTTTAAGGTTTCTGTTCATAGGCGTTCAATACTGTTATATACCAAATCTAATTAAAAACATAGTCGACATGGTCTCCAGAACTTTAACAGTTTTGCAGTATTACACACCTAACAGCAGTTTCTGATGTATAGGAATTACTTTGTTAGTGACTAATAGGGGAATAACATGTGCTCACATGACGAACAACTCTCTACTGTTAAAATGATGTGCTTTTAACACCTTTTTATCATCAGAAATGGCTTCGTAACTTGGGGAGGACAAAGCATCTCAAAAGGTTTAAAGGCTAGTTGTAGTAAATACTCAGAGTTCGTTAGAGACATGTACACGATACGGAACACTGTACAAAAATATAGTAATATCCAGGGTAACAAAGATTCGGTCAATCGTTTGAAGGCCACAAATTGTCTTTACATTACCTGAATTATCAGACGCCAACTCCCCTACCTCCTATATAACAAGCAATTGTTTCCCATTTTATTAGAACATTCCTCTTTTCCAAACTCACAAAAGAAAAAAAAGCCTATAAAACGTAGTCCGCTTCGCGTGGTTTCCAAGACATTTTCTCCCCCAAACCAACAACAAAACAAAATGTGTGTTATTGTGTTTTTACATTGAGATTAACAGCTTTTTACCCTAAGTACCTACAAAATGGATTGCTCAGTGAACCATTGGCCGATTGCAAGTTTTAACAATATTTGTGTTATCTGTGTGTTGATCCATCCACACGATTTCTGTTGTTTCAAAGGACATTTATTAAAAAAAAACAAAAAAAAAAAAATGTGTTCTTAACTGTGCTTTTAAATACTGTAGATATTACATCTAATTATGTTAAAACTGGATTCCCAGAATCCATTGCGATTGCAATTTTAACAATTATTTGTGTTATTGTGTGTTAAATTGCTACATTGTTGCACAAGTATATCTAAATTTGCAGGTCCTTTGTATTTTTGAGTTTTCTTCATGTTTTGTGTGCTCACCACTCCTGCAGTAGGTCTCGTCTTTGATTGGGCTACCCCTCTTGGTTTTTTCCGTCTCTACCCACCCCCCACCCCCCCTGTCAAGTTTAGTGCTAGTAAACTGTTATTTATTCTAAGATAAACCTTGACAGTTTAGAATAAAAATAACGACATAAGTTAGGTATGTAATGTTTTTTTTTTTTTTTTTTAAATTAAAAAAATATATATTAGAGATTACCAGTGACAATAAAGTAATGGCAATTGACTGGCAACATTTTTTTTTAAAAATTTTTTAAAATTTTACTGTAAATGTTTTTAAACGGTTTTATTACAGTGTGATACTGTTTTTTATACAGTACATTACTGCCCAGCCAGCTGCCAATTCTTTACTGTAAAAGAGATTTTTTTGTACAGTGTAGGCTTTTATAGAGAAAAGTATTCGGTTAACATTTTTACATTGTAATTATGCACGCAGTTGCATTCAGTAATGTAATCAGTACTTAATTTACAGGCAATTATAATGTAATAGAGGTAACAGTGTTACCCATACTCACTTCAAGGTGTAAATAATAGAACATAAAATTCAAATTGCATGTTACCATGTGGACCCCTTTGGCAGCAGTAAGCCTAAGCCTTGTGTTTGAAACCCCCCCCGGCATAACTCGGCATTCACAGCTATGGAGGTTTTTTACGGGCATCTGAGCAAACAGAAACAATGATCTGCTCTTGCTGAGCCCTTATAAGGCTTGTTTCTCAGGCGAAAGGTCGGTAGTCATTGGGGCTGTTTCAGATGGTTCCCTGGTATTAAAGAAGCACAGCGTTCAGGTTACCATGCTCTCAAAGGTCACAAAAGTGCTCATGATTCTACGCTAGGTATCGACAACATAGCTTCATGCCTACCCTTATCTGCCATCATAATATTGAACTTTCATGCTGCAACGGTGGCCCCATGGTCCGCGGTTGTCGCAGGTGGCGAGTTGTGGAAACATGGTGAATTACATCAAGACTTGGGAGCAGAAACCGGGAAACCGTTATTTAAAAAGCATACACTGTAGCTTTCCCCTATGACTGACTTCCCTTGTACCTGGTGTGTTCTGTGAGCAATGATGATTAGTGGTGATGTGTTGCTACAGAACCAAAACCACAAGCACCCCCCCAAAAAAAAGGAAAAGAAAAATGACACAATATTCAGAAGAATAATAAAAACTGAACTAAGGCTCATGAAAAGGTTTTAAACTGCTTACAAGTGCAGTGTTTATATCTTACTTTGCGTTATTCAATGTGCATACCATAAAAGATTCCTTTCCTGTTATTATGTGGTATTATAGTATCTTATATTATGTTAATAAATTACAATGAGAGAGGAAAGACCTCAGCACCCCCGACAGAGTACAATGCAGCCTGTGATATACTGTGAATGATGAAAACACGTCTGGGCTCCGAATGGGCCAAGGCAATAAACAATGTAAAAATCCCTGTGTCTTTTTTCCACTCATTTATCAGGCAGCTGTGGCTGGGATGCAGCCATGCAGCTACTCTACCCACCCATTCCAAGGATAGCTCCTTAATACAGACTGGGCTTCTGGTTGTTAGGCTCCTCAAATATTCACAATTGGCTGAATTTCTCTGAGCATCGCCAGATCACTAGGTTGGTAGTTTTGGTTGTTTGACGCTATTATTGCTTTTGTTGGTTCTACTGTACATCTGTTTTTTATGACTCGATCTCAAAAGGTCATTGCCTTATAAATATGCTGCTGATGCTTAGGAATAAAGAACAATAATAATAATATGAAATCCTATTGATAACACTATCATTTAAGAGGCAACATTGTATTGCTGCGTATGAAAACAGTTATTATTTGCGTAGTTAGTAACTACTGTAAACTGTAACTGTATGTGGGGTTACAGTGTTCATAACTGGTGCTAAAAATAATGTGTTGGTGTTAAATGCTTTAGCTGAGAAGCTATTTACTCACAGCTTGTTAACAGTGGCTCATCCATTATAAAAGATTTCCATAGTAAAAGCATAGCAAAGTGTAATAAAGTATAGCGAAAGCAGGGGTAAAGTATAGGTAAATATTGCAAATGATTGCAAGGCATGGTTAAGCATATTAATAAACATGGAAAACTATGGTATAACCAGGGGGAACTAATAGGAAAATGGCAAAAATATACAGCGTAGAAATATTTTGATGCTGCTGCGCTATGGGATTAATTACAAGTACAGCAGCGGGGTGGATGAATAACCCGTAATGAAGTGATTTTACAGGCCTATCCATGGTGTGGTCGATACAGCGAGGTAGCCGTGTACGAGAACAGTGTTATTATCTCTTGTCAGCCAGACACGGACCGCTTCAATCTCGGCAATGTGATAACATTATTATTTGTGAACTACATCTAGTCTGGCGATTAGCCTTTTTACAGAACGTATGTTTTTAACTCTTTCAAGAGTTCCTGATTCCTCTATTCTGCGAGTCACTGAAAAGCTGCAGGTGGTGAAAGAGTTACAATACTTCTCTCTCCCAACCAAATACTATTGAATATGTGTACATGCCAGCCCTACAGCTGTACCCGTGTGTGTATGTGCGTATGAATATGTCTGCATATGTTTGTGCGATCAAGACTTATGTGTGGGGAAGCTCTTTGGAGATTCCAGCAATGGCTAGCCCTGGCCTGCCCTAGACTGAGATTATAGTTTAGTTTTTAACTGGTCATGTTGGTTGGGAGACAAGTGGAAGAGCTGGTTAAACCGATTCAAGAAAAAAACCAAAAAAAACCCCAAAAAACCCCAAACATTTAAAGTACCTTATTTCTAAGGTCAATCTATTGGTGTCTACAATCCTACGTGAATCTATGTGCTGTAAACCTGTGCATCTTTTTTTTATAAACCAGTAAATATCGGTACCAATACAAAACTGCAGGCCACCAGCTCCCCAGCATAACTAAAAGGAGAATTACAGTACTGCAGAATTTGAATATTATTAACTATGCAACAACCCAGGCAGGTAGATTCAAATCAACTAGGCAAGGTGATGAATGTATTGCTTTTCATGTTAAGAATTCACACTGTTAATTAAGCAGGTTCAGTGTTTGCACACTGCCAACGTATCTAGAACATCATATCCCTGCAAGTGCTCAAATTGGACAGTACAGTATACTTTGTATTGAAGCTGTGTGTCACACATGGTGTTGAGGACTATGATTCAGTGGAGTCTAAAAACAATGGAAGGAGGGTCAGTCCCCAACATACATGACACTCTTCTGATTAAGATGTATCCTATAGATAAAACTGAGCTGCCTACCTTTTACATTCATACTAATTTGCAACCCACCACCTCACTCCTCTTCACCTTTGCAGCTGCACCTTGGTTAAACACATTTTCCAATATAAAAGCAGAGGAGTCTCAACAATCATGTCCAAAGGATAACCAATGAGCCCGTTGGCTGGAGGGGGTAATTTAAAGAGACCAATACCAGTCTGACACCTGTCCTCTAGTCCATTAGCTGTCCAGGTTGTTTTTTTCATGCATGGTCATTTTAACCTGCACTGCTTTCTAGTATGCATAACACACTGCCTTTGATTGCATAGTCTGTGTTAGTCTATTTGAATCGCTACACTACAATACAAAATAATAATAATAATAATAATAATAATAATAATAATAATAATAATAATAATAATAATAATACACTTACAATTACACTAAGTGTAAACCAAAACCTGGGGTGTAAAAGTAATGTCTGAATCTGAGCAGGATTGTGAACATAAGCCCTCAGTATTCTTTTACTTAGCAATGAACTAAAAACACAAAGAATGCGGCCAGGCCCAGCAACACCCCCCACCCCCCACTCACCACAACGCACACACAAACACACAGCTATTAAACTGAACTCACCGATTTTAGGTAGTCTGACAGCTTAGCAGCATTCCAGTGCATGACTTCGGATCTGCTGGGGACATTGCTGAAACTCATTTTTTAAAGAGCGCTGTATCCTGCTCCCTATACCCAATATATCATGTTCGACTGAGAGGCACAGAGAAAAAGTGGTTCCTGTATCTACTGCACCACCCAGGCTTCTGCTGTGGCGCTGCACAGAGGAAGTGTGTAGGCCGTCAACCATTCGAAAAAAAACAAGAACTAGAACTAGATGAATATACCTTTGCCCTTTTTTAGAAAGAGTGACTTCCTCCTCCGATCAAGGAAACTGTATTCTTAACTTGCTAGTCACACCCAGAGAAAAACACTTTTTTTCCTTTGTGAATTTCTGCACACACGTGTGGTAAGCTAAGAAGGGGAAGTCCAGCCATTATAAAAGCTGCTAAGAACTAACATTTGGGACAGAACATTATAATGCACTGTATATACAGCTGTGAAGTTAAAGTGTAATTACTTACCACCTACACTTGTAATTACTGTAACTTTGCAGTTTTCCATGCTTTTCCCATGGTTATAATGTGCATTTACTGTACCGCACTTTTACTATGCTTTATTACAAGTTGCTTTGCTTTTCGTGTGGTAAACTTTTACAATGGTTATATCTGCTTCCACAAAAGACAAACATGTTGAACTGTGCAGTCCATGGAGCAATTAGCAGCCATTTAAATGACCTATTGAATTGACATTCCAGAATAGTAATATTAGTAGTACACAGTTAAAAGTTTTACAGCATTTGAATACTCTTTCATGTTTAATTATCTGAAAACAATGATAAATCACTATAGCACTGTATCACAGTAGTGGAAAATACACAGGACTCAGTAAAATGAAACCTAACCAAAGTTAAAAACCTGAAGGATTTATTACAGATTTGTATATCTTTTTGGTATTGTATACTCTATAAATTATGTTTGATACATCTGGCACACTTGAACTGGGTACTTTTTGCCTCCAAATTCTGCACTTGCAATGTCTGTTAGAATTCTCAAATATCCCACCTCCTTAATATTTAAATCTGCTTATGCTGTTTATAATTCTAATTTGGGTATAATACAGAATCACCAACACACTGAACACCTGGTTCATAAAAAATCAGCTCTGGTGATTTAGCCACCTGCTCATGCTTTGACTATGCGGTGCAGTGTAACTACAAACTGTATGCCTGTAGTCTTACTTTCATTTTTTGTTTCACAATAAACTCTATTGCTATCTTTCACTTCCTATACATACGCATGCTTCTTATGTATTGTATATTACATACCTGCTAACTAAACTCAACACTCTGCTGAGCATGTTTTTTTTTTTTGTAGTTTCTGTTGTTGAGTATATTAAAACATTACTTGTTTTTATATGTTTTATTTTCTACTAATATGTTTAATACTGGGTTTAGTTTCAATATCATAAACAACTAACAAACACAGCAAACATTGTATAGTCCCCAGACTGCATTAAACACGTTAGTTTTAGTCCTAGATAAAGGTGGTTGTCGCAATCTACGATTTGATCTCCAGAGCTGTATTAAAATCCAGCTGTGGACTACTTATCCGAGCTGGTTTTATCAATAGTGGTTGTTAAATTACTTAAATAATTTACCTTAATGTTAATTCTGCAGGGGATTACACCAGATGATTCATGTGAACACAATAAATTGTATTACAGTGAAACCGATTTCACACATATTTTACACCAGTTTCGCCAGCGGCAGAGTTTATAGCCCAAAGTAATTTCCAACTAGTCCAAAAATAGCGCAATTATTTGTTTGAACTGAAAACAAGATTATTATTCACAAGTCATTCGTACCGAAGCTCTGAAAGGACAAATCAACATTCATACCAGACCAGCAACAGAATTACAGCGTGATCCCTTTATTGAAATACTAATGCTGGTACTGTATCCCAAACAATATTGCAAACATGAAAACAGTTCAATCTTTTAAAGTTATACCACTAATCTAATTACATTATCAACCCGCGACTCCTTAATATTTCCAGCGGCTGTGTTTTTGAAGTAGCCTAATTACGCGGGAAAACCGCGGACCCGGCAACTTTGGGGTTTACTGAACCGTTACTGCTTGCTTCACGGGGTCACGTGGAATATTCCTGCAGCGGAAGTGTGCTGGTTGTTATTTATTTTGACCAGGGGGGTACAATTGAACACAGTTTAGTTAGTTACATGACTGCGATTCAGACACCTTTAAAAAAAAATAAAATAATACATAACACTATTTTAATCTTCAAGAGAGCAATTTACCGCTGTTAGTGTTACCAAATTTTACACAAACACGATATAGAGGCGCGTTTTTTTGTATGGATGCAGGCGTTGCTCAGATGTTGAGTCTATGGAGAAGTCATGAGTTGAGGTGAAAAAGCCAATACATTACTGCAGATGTTTGTCGAATCATCTTAAGCATCGCAAAATGTATTTTAAAACTTTGGCACACCTGCCAATGATGTGAGTCCAAAAAGAAAAAAAACTTTACGAAATCTGCAAACACTAGTAGTGCCGCCACTTCCAAATGCAATATCACCTGTCAGCTTTTACAAAAACAAATGCTTCTTAGGGTATTTCATCCTTTTTTTTTTTTTTTTTTTTTTTTATAACAGTTTTTAAATTTGGATTTACATTCGCTGAACTTGGAAAGACCTGGATCCAATACTGCAAATTTATATTAAAAAACATAGCAAACACCTGTAAGTATAGCAATTATTATACAAAACTATATGTTTGCAATACATACAGCAAACGTATTGTTTTATCAATAACAATAAGTTAGTGTTTAATCAACTCATGGTTCCATATCAGTACTATAACTGCTTCAGAGACCTTGAAGGAAGCTACTTGGGTTTGATTTGTTCAACCAATGCACAGTGGTTTTATAATAATAATAATAATAATAAATATATATAACACTTTACAGTCCCAGGGAGTCCAAATCTAAATTAAGTTCGATTTTCCACAATATAAAATATGGAATATAAAATTTTCCTTTGACATTTATAAGCGTATGCTGTTTTGTATGTATGTTGATAGCAAACAATATCAATGTAAATATCAATGGCTCATGACCTGCTAAAAAACATTTTTTCTAAATCACTATAATAAATTATATATATACACACAAAAATAAAAATAAAATAGGAATAGCCTAAAGCAATTTGGGACAGCTGGGAGTTTTTCAGGCAAAAAATGAAGGCTTATGTGTCATCCTGTACCAATACTGTGTCTTCCCTGAAGAGCCACTGTTGAGATTAATCTTGCTGATCGCTTTGGTGCAGAACTGTTTAAGGAGTTTGTTTATAAGATGTAGAAATAATACAAAATAAATGCATAAATAATACATGATAAAGAATAAACAATGTACTGCATTTCAGTAGACATCCAACAGTAGAGTAGATTAATTGAATTTTATTAAATGTTGTCAGGAATTTTTTTTAAATTTATTTTTCATCTGTTTTTCAAGTTAGTCCAGGGTTAGTTAACACTTTAAAATAATCTTGTTTTTGGTGAATTAATGTTAGGGTTTAAGATGAGTAAATATGCAGTGCATCATGCATAATGCATATGCATTATGCATATGATTATATATATCTTTCTAATCTATATATATATATATATATATATATATATATATATATATATATATATATATATAGACTTTAAATTAAACAGGGAAGTATACATTGATTTATACAGTATGAAAAACACATTTCAGTTGACTGGTTCATTAGTGTTACCCAAGAAAATGACTGAAAGTGGTGAGATTTCATCCTGAAATCCCCCTTCATGCCTCTTAAGGGAAATGCAGCCCGAACAGTAAAGAGTGTGCAAAACATTACTCTTAATGGAGCAGAACTTCACATAATGACCTGCCACACAGTACGTAAGCCGTGCTGCTCTCAAGAGACCAGGTTCCTAGTAATATCATTTTTACACCTAGATAGATAAATGTTTAGGATGTTCTGTGTTTTAGTGATACCATATAAATCTAGTTTATTTTGCCAGCATGTAAATTGAATCACTTTTTTTGTCTCTTTTTCTTAGTTATCACTCTGATGGCTTATTGGCTCCATGGGTATGCTTTTGCATTTGGAGAGGGCAGTGACTTCATTGGCACCAAGTACTTCTTCACCTTGGGTAGCCCCAACCTCTGTCACTTTTTTTTTTAATTACGCCCAATGTGCTGTGGCTACGACTGCTGCATTGAGAGCTGTTATTGAGAGGACAGAGCCCATAGGCTACCTCATATCCAGCCATGTATTCCCAAACTGTGGTCCGCGGCCCAAAGATCTGCCGAGACACAGCCCCGGGTGGGCCACAGGACCAATGACATTCTGTGTACTTTTTTGTATTAATAGCAAAAAGCAGGCACCAGCGTTAGTTGTAACTATAAAAATAAAGTGTAGCAAGGGAGTATTGGCGGACTGTCAATCAAAGCAGAAATTCACAAACAAAGCTAACAGATTGCCTACCTGTAGAGCGAGAGCTCTGATAGCAGCACAAAGGAATATCCACTAGTGTCCTGAGGGCATCAGGTGATTTTTAATGGTTAGGTTTAGAGTCAGGTATTGGGTTAGAGTTAAGTTTTAGAGCAGGGGTTGCTTAAGATTAGGGTTGGGGTTGGGTTAGGGTCAGGGTAGGTTGAATTCATAGAGTTACGGAGCTCTGAAAGTGAAAGGTGGGAGTGCTTGGCAAATGCCCTGGAATCATCTGAAGCCCTCAGGACACTTTCTTGGGGATATTCCTTCACACTGCGCTCTGACAATAGGGCAGTGTTTAAGGTCATGTGATCACTCTGCTGGCAGATGTAAAAAGTGTGTTCAGTATTAATAAAATTACAGTATGTCAAATCCGCTACCAAAGAATACGTTTTGCAAAGTATAAAGAACAAAAAAGGCAGCTACAGGAGTTTGAATGCATTTGTACCGTGGGCTCAGTTTTGAGGTGCTGAAATGTTTTTTTTTTTCCTTTCGTAGAAACGTTTTCATACTTTTGTAATTGATAACATTAATTTAAAAATTCAATTGATGCCTATGATGAATACGTTTTTGTGACTAATTAGCTATTAACATTTAAAATATTGAGTACTTTGATGTATGTTTCAATATTAACCAAATCAAGTATATTAATCAAAAGACAGGTGGGCCTCAGGTAAAAAAAAAAAAGTTTGGCAACCCCTGGTCTGTGTTATTACAACCCAGTTAAACACAGTGGTTAACATTCAGTTCAAATGAAGTGGCACTGCAGTTCTTCGAATTTAATCGTGGCTTTACAATTGAAAGTGAAATTAAATGTCTCTTATATTGGACAGTTTCTCTTTTGTTTTCTAGGGTTTGTGTATCAAAATGCTTCTCACTGGCTCTGGGATGTGCATGGCTTTTTCAATCCACTATTACCAGTTCAGGTCTAAGACTACTATATATATATAGTAAACCATGTTAATGAAAGTGTTGAAAACAATAATGGATAATATAAATAACAGATGTGCTTGTACTATAAAACATGTCTTACAATCCATGTATAAAGTAGCTAATCAGTTTATTTTAAATTATTACATTGTGGCGTAAAATATCATATAGGAGACAATACTAGAAGTCCTTTTGTGTTTCCTCCGAGCTTGACCACACTCTATTCCCCTCCCCAGGATTGTGGTGGCAGCAGGGTGGTGTTCTTAGTTGGTGGTACTGTGGCTTTGGTAGCCTGTTATATCATAGGAGCATGAATTAATCGATGGACTCCCACGTTTAAACAGCGAGAGTACAACCTGCCTGTGAGTTAGCCAGACTTGTTACTGCTAGAGTTCAAGGCATCGCATGACACTTGCATCCTATATATCAGCAATTTCTTTGTTTTAAAACAAGTTTACTCTTATCTGCAAGTGCATCCATAGTCACTGCTTTGCTTCTGTCAACACTTAAAATAAAACAGCATATATTGTTGTACAGGGTTTTGATTCTTTTTCTTGTTTGTGCGTGTCAGCTTGCAGCATTGGGAGCCTCTATGTAGATGATTGGGTTTATTAGGTTTATCATTGGGGCCTGTTACCAGATAACTGCCCCAGGGGAGGGTCGGCTAGCAGCTCTCTGCGTCCTGAACATTCTGTTGGCAGGAGCATCCTCTGGACGATATGGGCTCATCTTACAATGTCTGCTAAAGAGCTACTACAACGTGGATTGTTTCATCAACACCACAATCGCTGGCCTGGTGTGTATGTGCACTTACTCCCTGGCCACCAGTGTGTCAGTAATTTTGTGTTTCTAGTGCTGCATAATGGTCCCTTAAAAGCACTGTGATGCTTACTGTCATGTACATATTTTTGTGCAGAACATAGATGCACAATGCATGCTGATTGACATAAAAAACATAACTGACTGCACAAGAACACTGTTTTTATTAATATTATTGAACCCATCACATCCCAACAGAAAATTGCTAGTACTATTGTTTTTTACATGTGTTACTGTAAAAGAGTATTGTGTTTGTGGACTAGGAAGGGGAGGAGGTCAATTCTGGCCTTTCAATAAAACATCTCTTTGCTTGTTAGGTATCCGTGTGTGCAGAGGCCAATAGCTACATCCCTCGAATTTCAGTAATGTGTGGAGCCACCTCATCATTTTTCTATTTCATAATGGACTGGTTAGTATTGAGAAATAAGATTGATGATCCACTGCATGTCATTTCAAGTAAGTTTTCCTTATTGATTATCTACAATACATTAAAATAGGGGAGGTGTCCTTTGATTTAGAAATCCCAAAACCACTTTGCCACATTTATTTGTCTGAATGTAATTTATCCATTTTATCCATTGAAATAAGCCCTATCTACCAAATACAGGCTGGTGTCTGTGATTCCTTTCAGTGTGCAGAGGAAGTCTGTCTTTATGGTGTAATGTCTCCCACTCACATTTTCTTTCAGTTTACCTGGGGAGTGGAGTCTCGGGCTTGATTTTCGCAGGTTTCTTTTCAGCACAGGGCACTTTAGGTGGCACAGACAAGGTATGTTACACCAAAATTGGCACAGTAGGTACCAGATTATTGCCGGCAGACTAACAGGAGTAACACCAGCAGAGTAACTAGAGTAAAGTCAACAAAAAAAGGCTATTGCTGTATTATAAAAGCTTTTTAATTAAACAAATGTCAAGTGGGTTTCCTGTCAAACACTGATGTTTTTGTTGAAGATTATTAGAAAGAACTTGCTGGCTGTAGTGGTTCTGTTTTCATGTACGGTTGCTATAATGCACCCTGTTTTCTATGTAATGAAATATGTTAAAGTTTTACGTATCCCACAGTTCATGGAAAAACAAGGTAAGTGCACTGAGGGGCAAAGAGTACATAAACAAATGCACAAAAGATTGGTCTTGTTGATGTGGTGTTGTTGCTGTTGTAAAAATCCCTGCATTTTAAGATGACAGTTGATAGTCAGTTGATAGTATTTATCAGGGGCAGGAAAACAAAGCGACAATTTTGAATTATGCATGTATGTGTGTGTGTGTGTGTGTGTGTGTGTGTGTGTGTGTGTGTGTGTGTGTGTGTGTGTGTGTATATATATATATAGAGGTGTAGAGGGAGATTGTGTATTTCTAAATTTTAAAAAAAGTAAAGTAATAAAGCACTTTGAAATAAAATAAGGTATTAATCATCATTTTAAACATGTGACAGCATTTGCAAGGAAGGAATATATTTTCTTTGTGTCTGTCATTGCTTGGGTAATCGTTGATTTTATACTTTTTTTTCAGCTTGTGTTTTGAGTACTCTAAACCCATTCCTTGTCTTTACAGGTGTCGATAAATTCAGACATGATAAGAGACATCCACTTTAAAAAAGAAGAGTGCAATCAAGCAAGCCTCATTGATAAAGAACACTCAGGAATTTATGGGCTGGTTTCACAAACTCTGATTAGCACTAACTAACTACTTAATGTTATCTTAGGTAAGTAGTCCAAGGTCAGTGCACATTTAGGTTTGTGAAACCAGTCTAATATGCATGGAAAGTCAGTAAATGTTAATTTAGGAGCACATATCTTCAATATCCTCATGTAAACTCTACTTCTTTCTTCAGCATTGATAGAGATTTTTCACATCTGTTCTAATGATACTGGTTATTTCTCAAGATTCAGATCTACATGTTCAAAATGTAGATACTCTGGTGCACATACAGTAACTGGTTATTTTACCAACAATAGCAAAATTGTAAACATGTTTCAGAATATTTTCAAAAACATTAAGAATTTTCTGTACATACCTGTTCTCACCATTCTCAGCAAACCCTAGCCTTATATAGCAGATGTGTTTTTCAGTCCAGTCATTTGAGTTTTCCCTGAAGAAAAGACTGATGCAGAAACCATTCTTATTAATAATGATTGCTTTCTTTTCAGGATGTGTCTTGCAAATGCCTGTAGAATTGAACACAACACAATGGGATACTGCAAATGCAGAGCAAGAATTGTTGTGTTTACTGGAAATTGATCCCTAGAAACTACTTTATTGTATTGTTCAACCTCCATTGTGCTGAGCAATTTCTCAGAAAATTACATTTGTGCTTGCCTGCATTTATTGCCAGTTTAGTTTTTTAGTAGACAATTTATTATGTCCTGCTGTATCTCTCAATGGTGTTGGTGCACATGTCCTTTTAATGAAAAGCAAATTACAATTATTTGTAATTATGACAGAAATATGAGTTCTGGTGATAAATCTTCCTCCCGACCTGTGAGGGTGCTAAAGAACGGGAGGAGAAGTATCTGGAAGGGCTGGCCTGACAGTTCGTTTCCGGGACAGGGAAGTGGGTCAGCCTGGATGGAAGCGAGACTCTGTTGTAAGACCGTATTGATTTGAAAGGTAAACGAGAGGTAGCTGCAAGCAGTAAAGCAGCTGCAACCGTTTACCTAGATAGCATGTGGGATTACATATAGGGGCCAGGGTAACGCTGATTTTTTCCTTCGTTTGGGTTAACGCTAGGAGAGAAGGACTGAGAGAGAAGCTCTCAGAAAATACGAGAAACAAGTGTTTGTTACATGTTATGTGTTATTTTCTGTCTGTCTGTAATTGTCTGTCTTTATCGCACCACTAGACAGTTAAAGCACACCTCCGGAGCTGTCGCCACGAAAGCACTATCCGGAGCACCACTGCACAGAGCACCTGCACGTTTGGATTCACCCAGGACTGGTGACCGTGCCTTTGTTTTCTGTTCAGGACTGTGTTGTGTTATTCACGCTCCCCGCGCTTTACACATTGTTGTGAACTGCCGGGGATTTATTATTTGACGGTCGCCAGACCTGGAAACGGGACAATAAACACTTATTCACTAAATTACCGTTGTCTGCCCGTCACTCCTGCATTGCATCACCGCTACACCTGTTCCCCTTACCAACCACTTTGCCACAGTAATCCATACATTATTTCATGCATAGGGATTTTTTACGTACCCCAGCAGAAGAAGGTTGTTCCATAGGTGGTCAGGACTACAGTTTGAACACTTACTGTCAAACAGGTTCAGAGGAGAATTGATGACTAGTTACAATGATATGTACATGGGTACAGATTGATTAACAGTTGTCTGTTAACAGGTGTCTGATACAGTGAGGTTTTGAGGTACATGGATCGAATCATTGTCTAGTATAGTGGGGTTCACACTGAGGGATTGTCAGGTCTCAGTTACACTGAGGAATATTGTATGTCCTGCTGGTTATTGTCGACATTACAAGTTGTCAGCAAGTTTATTGAAAGAGTATAAATTGAATTTCTGTCCTAACTGGTATTTAATAATTAAAGAATTAGCTGATATGATGGGAAACTGTTGGCTGTAACTATAAATAAAAAAATTCTCCTGTATATATATGGCCTTGCCAGCCCTATCACAAATTACTGTCAGAAGCCTAATTGGGGGCAGCTGGTTGTGTGCATACAGTCCGGTCAGTCAGTCCCCCATTAGCAATGGAAAGTGCTTATGTGCAGTAATTGCCTACTCGATTGGTACCAGCCAGTATTGATGCTGGAATAAGTAGCTATGCGTTGAGTACTTTTGATGTAATCAAATACCCTTTTCACACGGTCTGTATAATGTGGAGGGATAACATTCAAAATCTGATTATCAGTGAAGTGAATGCCATCACATGTTTTCAATACATTGAATGTGCATTATTTAGATAGTGTAAATTGGATAAAAATAGAATGTGGCATCAGACTGAAAGAAACACTGCGTACAGCAATGTAGTAAAAGAAAGTGATTTAATAAGTCTTAATGTTTATTAGACACTAAAATGATATCTGAAAGGACAGCTACATATAATATAGATACATGTTCTGCTGTAAAGTTCTTACACTGCATTGCTCTGAGATATTTTTGTGCTGCATGCGATGCAGGTTTGTTAAACGTTTCTTACACAGGCAGCTGCTTCCTCAGTCAGATCAAATTAGGTTATTAAAATTAACACTCAGTCTTGGAGCATGTAAGCTTAGATTAAACATAATTGAAGGAGACAGCTTTACTCTCACTTCTGGCTATAGCAGTATTTCTAGTTCTCTAAAATCGTCAGTATGATTCTAATAATATTTGTGCTTTATATTTGGAGTAGCCTGGTGGCCACATGTTGCATTATCTTAAAATGCCAATGTTTCTCTTAAAACAAAACTAAAATTCACATTTTCTGCAGGCCCCTTTGTCACATACAAAAAATATTAGCTTGATTAGGACTCCCATTGGAGTGTGAGTTGGTTGGAGGAAGGTTTATGGATGAGTTGCTAGTTTTGTATAAGCAGAAAATAGATTAGGAATTTTCTGGATCAATAACTTCTGAAATACCAATTGTACTGTGATTGCAGAAACAAACTATATGGTTCTGCTAGACCAAACTGCTGCCCTCGAGTCAGCTAAAACTTGTATTGCAAAACCTAAAAGGTGGAAAGAGACATTATTATTGTTGTTATCCTCTATTCTAGTAGGGGACTTATGGGGTAAGCATTAATACAACCTTGCATTTTAACTGTAATATTACTTTGTACCACAGTACAAAAAATTGGTCTTACAATAAAAACCAAAACAATTATTCCTATTTGCTTTATTGACCATAAACAATGATTATGAAGCAAATAAATACAGAAACAGATTTTCCAATGTGCTGCAGATGGAATATACTTAACAAAATGCCTGCCTGCACATGTGAAACATCCCAACTCTCTAAATCATGGAATATTGTATTTATTATATAGATTTACCTTCCAAAAGTTCAGTTGACAGATTGATAAATTGGTAGGTTAGGTTGAGGAGGACTAAAACGGAGCAGAGAAATCCAGAATCCAAAATCCAAAATCCAAAATCCAGTCACTTATTCTCTAGTCACAGACACGCATTGCAAGTGTTCAACTATTCAACTATAAGTTTTTTTTTTTTTTTTTTTTTTTTTTTTTATTATTAAAAATCTAGACTTATTGGTGAAGTGTTTCAGGCAATTCCCATGCAGGCTTCAATTAGCTGTCCTGGCATTTCTATGATCCATTCAGTGTACAGTATGTAAAGAACTATGACTGCAATTAGATAGTGCTGGTGGTTGTCACAAAGAATTGTTGGTGGTTATGTGCAAAATGACCATTATGTGAGTTTAGAGTATTGTTGGCTAGCGTTATATATTGACAAATGCTGTTTTCAGACAACATAATTGGTAAATGGGTAATGTGTTTCTGACTGCTCTACAGCTACACCTTGTAAGATTTAATAGGTTTGTTTTATTTCTCACAAGTAATAATTCCAGTCCTCTTGATATGATTTTCAACAAAAAAAAGTTTAATTCTGACACAAAAGAAAATTCAATGATACACAGTATAGAACGTAAACACATATGAACTGCA
>NW_024472440.1:0-1000 GCF_017654505.1 Polyodon spathula | reverse complement strand
AGCCTGTATCCCATGAAGAGGACCAGGACAAAGCAGACAGAAGGAGACTACTGTTTCTACTTTCAGCTCAGACGGTGTGGAGAATCTTTGAATCAGGACTTCAGATCGAACATATAAACACGTACATTGGTGAGTAGTTACTGTTTTTTTTGTTTTATATGCAGTTTTTAGAATGTAGTGAGAATCAAGGGTAAAGTATGAAAGAGGACTTTTGACTACTTGATAATTCATGTACATTGAGGATACAATTAGTTAAGACTGCTTAATTAAAAGTGTATTGACTATTAGGACTTTAGGTATGAAAGAGGACCTCTGGAATCCTAAAAAAAGTCATGAGTAAATCGTGTAGTGTTATGACGTGCCAGTAGAGTTTATTGGACTAGTTACACGGACTTGTATTGCTCAACAGGTACGGGCTTACTCGGATTTATGTTTTATGTTTGTTTTTGAGAAGATTTGTTACACTTGTTTTGTCTTTGTTTGTACTGTTTGGTTTATATGTCACGATAAGGGGGCAATAGGATAAGTCTCTTATTTATCTGTACACATTAGGTGGTACAAATAAGGAACAACCAAACAGTAAGTTCCAATTAAGCCCAATAGCACATACAAAAGTGTAAATTAAATGTGCAATAAATCAAAATAAAATTGTATGCTTCCTTAAGCATAGCTTTAAACACGGAACATTGGTAACAACAAGACAAAACTAAAAAGTGGTGTTTTTATTTTTTGTTAGTGTTGTGTTTTGTTGAGAGTCTGATCAACTCCAAATATGTTCAAAAATAATCGTGACAGTCATCGAATGGATGACTGGAGAATCTGGAGTATAGACTATGTTTTTAAACATGACATGGAGGGACGACCCTATACAAAAGACATGAGTCAAACTATTGAAGAATTGAAAACAAGATATGATTTTACAAGGGAAAATTGTAAGAAATGATCTGTTGAAAATGAAGGTTTGCATGAGGAAATTAAGCGATTAGAATCAGTTACAAGT
>NW_024472439.1:0-6290 GCF_017654505.1 Polyodon spathula | reverse complement strand
GCTTCCATGGTTGAAAGGCAATTGGCTGCCACACAACAATTAGAGATGTGTAAGGAAAACGCAACCCAAAAACAACGATTGATAGATTGTCAGAGAAAGACAAGTAATTTGGAATCAAGTTTGAAAGTTTGCACGGATTGCATATAAGGAATTATGGAATGTGTCTGGAGAAAACAAAGACAGACATATTGTACAAAAGTTGAGGGAGGTACGTAAAAAAGCATGTGAACAACGACAGAATAATAAGGTTTTGCAGCGCAGAATTGCAGCATTGGGATTGGTTGATAATGAGCAAGAAACAGATAGTGAGGATAGCGATGGTCCTGAGGACTGGGATCCTAGACAGGAGAGTGAATAGGATGAAGAGGTGGAGGACTTAGATGAGTTAGAGGATTTTGCTCTAGCACCTGAGGAGGTTCAGAAACAAAAGGAAGGCACTAGAGGGGACTATATGTCCAGTATTGCAGAAAATATTAAATCAAGGAGGCGCAATACTGAAAGAACAGAACCGAAAGGGAGAGTAAATTTTGCAGGCAAGTATGTCAAAACAGCTCCTGTAATGACTCGTAGGATACGCACAACTGGTACTTTGGACCAGCAAACTGGAATAACTACATATGATTATGCTGATGAACAGGTCAATAGGGATTTGACATTGTCAGAATTGGCTTTGATGAAAGAACAGTTGCCCAAATGAGATGGTAATACAGATCCTACACCTTTGTGTGAAAAGCTGCGTGGTATACAATGTACATTTAATCTCACTGACAGGGATTGTTGCAGAATCCTGAGTTCAGTATTACCAGTTGAAATGATTGCACCAACTGAATTTACACCACCGGGTGCTAACCCACAATATCCAGGTCATGATGAGAGAGTTAGATTAATGTGTGTGGCTGCTAATTATCGACATGCACCAGATCTCAGTAAGGTTCTTGACGCTGTTCCCAAAAAGGGACAACATCCTACTGACTTCATTCGAAGTTTTGTGCAGACGTATAATACCCACAGAGAGAGAGCTGCAGCAAGAGTTGCGATTACAGATGATAACGTCACGTTTTGGCAGTTGGTAATCAACAAATATAAAGACTTAGTCTCTCCTACATGCAAGCATCTATTGATACAGTACAGCAGGGCACTGTCAGTAGACCCTGTTCCGCAAGGTACAGGGCAAGACATACATGATTGTTTAAGAGACTGGAATGAGTCTGAAACAGATAAAGCACCAATAGAGAAAAAGAAAATTGCTATGATTGTTGCCAACGAGGGTGGTGTTAAGTCAGGATGTTTTAATTGTGGTAAGCAGGGCCATGTGTCAAAGGAATGTAAAATGTCTAAAATGTGTGCAAACTGCAAATGCGCTGGACATACAATTAATCAATGCTGGGCTAGAGGGGGAGGTGCTGAGGGGCAGGGTCCACAACAAAAGCAGAGGGCTGTAAATAGCTCGAGATTACCTACTGCACCTACACTCTTTTATGAGGAACTGAGACAATTGTTACAGACCTTCTCAAATCAGATAGGAAACAATGGCCAACATAACCCTTCCCACATCCCACAGGAACCCCCACCTTCATCTTCCCTATGAAGGGGTCAGGCCTCTATTGCAGCAGTGAGTACTATTACTGCTGACAAGGAGGGCCTTGTAACTGCAGGGGTCTTTCACACACTATCCTGGAAAGGTCTCCGATCCGTTTTACAATCAAGCTTTTAAACACCTACTACGGAAATCAAAATTCCCTTCTCTCTGGTCTTTAGTCAAAAAAAGAACAGCTGAAATGAGCAGTGCCCGCACACACCTGCACAGACCACAGCTGCAATTTGTCGAGTAATCTGGCAGATTTTAAAACAGGCCCCCCCCCCCCCGTGTGTTAATGGTCATTCTGGTGTAGCTGCTAATCTCCTCTGGTCTTGAGTTGCTACTCACACACAAACTGCACAGCAAGCTGAGAGTCATTTCACTATCCCAGCTGAAAACAACTCCTCTGAAAGAGACACCCTGACTGAACCTGGTCCGTTATCTGATTGGGCTGAGTGACAGACAATCAGCCAGTGCATTTCACACATTCTCACATGGCTACTTAGCTCGCTTCCATCGAAATGGCAACATTTATATTAGGCTGATGCGTCCAAATAGCCAGTGCTGGATCTCTATCTTCCACAGTAACATCCATTTCCATCTGCCATTGGCTATGGTGCTCAATTAGGACCTCAGCCACGGTTAGGATTGCTGTCTCTGCGGCTAAAGTGGTTAAAGAAAGGGGCTTATTACCAGGAAGCTCCTGGTTCAATCTGAGCCACTGACTCACTGAGCAAGTCATTTAATCTCTTTGTACTCCGTCCTTCGATGAGATGTAAAAACAAGGTCCTTAAGTGACTCTGCAGCAGTAAGTCACTTTGGATAAAATCATCTGCTAAATGAAGAAGAAGAAGAAGAAGCTTGGCATAAGCATGTCTATTATTGAAACAAATCCATATAATATAACAGGCTGGCAGGTTCATGTTTTGGCTAAAATAAGTAAACTGGGATATAGAAACAAATCCATATAATATAACATGCTGGCAGGTTCATGTTTTCTTTGAGAATTAGAGATTGAAGTGCTAGTAAGAGTATCTTAAAACCATAATTATTAAGACAGAGGTACTGAAACCAGTCATATAATCTTACCTTGAACACACATGGGAACCCTAAACACATACAACTAAATAAAGAAATCCTTGCAGACCAAAAAAAACACAGCTCTGTTCTACAAAATTCCTCTTTCATAGCTCCCTGCCTTGCACCACACTCCTGGAATGAATACATGAATGTAAATACTGTATTGTACATTTAAATGTTTCAGCTTAGAAAACAGACTGCTGGCTAAGAAACTCCAATTAAACAATGAAAAGAACATAATTCAGAATGTGCGCAATGGCAAGGCAGACAAGGACTTTATTCACACATAAAGTACGGGTGTAAAACAGGACATTTATACTTGGTAGAGCCTGGCTTCTTTCCAGGGCTTGTTCTTTATTCACAAGTTGACAGTAAGCACTCAAGCAATCACACAAGCATGGAAGTTAACAACACTCCCAATGGAAAAGCAGGTAGCATAGCGTGTTTGTCCAATGGCGGAGAATGTCCCATTTATGAAATCTAAAAGATGTTCATTTAAGTCCCTATACACACTATGTACTATTAATGTCATTTTAATGATAATTGAAATTGAAACAACATACAAGGATGGAGAGTCCGGGTTTACCTAGTGGAGATGGGTTGTCAAGGATTTGTGGTGCACTCTACAACCCGGTTTTCTCAGAAATGTCTGGTTCAGTGGCCAAGAGTTGCGTCACACAGTGAAGAACTTATCTGAAGCAGCAGAAAGGAGCAGCAACCAACAACAAACTAATCGCTACTCTGCCTACCTACCCATATAGAGTCGTTAATTGTTTACTTACGTTGAGACTACATGTGGTAAGCTGGGCTGGGCTGAGCTGAGTGGGGGATGGAGGGGGGTGATGCTGGGACGCCAAAATCACTGTTGAGCCCTCTTGAGGTGTCGTGGGCTAGTCAACGAAACACAGAGGATGAAAGGTGCCCACTTGAAGACCCCAGAGATGTACCCTACTCAGCTCAATCCAGATTATTGTCATGCTGATGTGCTGGGGAGGCAAAATAAGCTGATCCCTGGAGCCAGCATTGCACTTCAGCAATCAACACCAGACAGAAGGATCTAAATCATCAGATGGAAAACAACGTAAATGGATGCAGATGGATCACATTAGTTTACTGCAAAGCTGCTTCTTAGATGGTGCTTATCTTGGTGAGAGTTCAAATCAGCATGAAGCTTAACATCTACTCTCATGTAATGGAAATCTGTATTCCTAACATTGCACAAACCAAACTGATTTTCTACTGTGATATAGTGCGCTTCACTATATCATTGCTTTTTGTAATGGGTACCCCTAGTGTGTAAATCATTGAAACCATCTTCAGAGTTTATGGAGCTTAATTAAGCAGCACGGCATTCTCCAGTGAGGTGGAACCTGATGTCAGCTTTATTCACTTTGTGTTCAGGGCTTGGCTCTGTATTGCTATTTTTACTACTTACACTTCCAGCAAGGCATAAAGTGATGGAATTTCGACTGATTCCAGAGTTCTGGAGCCAGACCATTGGAAAGCGATAAGATACTTCAAGCTCCAAACCTGCACTCGGATTTATTCTTCTATTACAGGCAAGACTCTGGGTTAAATATAACAAAGCCATGTTTAGACTGAAAGAGTATTTAAGGTATTTGACATATTACATTTTAAATTGACTAGCGCACAGAATTGCCGAAGCAAACAGTTCCAGAATTATTCTAGGAATTCTAGCGCAATGCTGAAACAATGTTTCATTACAATTTCAAAAGCACTCTACAATCTCATTATTGGACCATCTGTTGTAGCTTTTTTGGAACCTGCCCCAGCTCCATTAACCGCTTATGAACTTTCATAAAACAAACACTGTATTTCTAGACCATATAGAACTTCAAGCACTCAATCATAAGATCCATAGGAAAATCTAGTAATACATGTTGAATATCACTTCAACGAGAAGTCTTATATATGTTATTCAATAGGGCATGCCACAGTGAATGCAGTTTACTGATTGCAGAGGAGTAATGAGCAAGCATAGTCATTATACAGATTAGTGATTTATTAACAAAACTACAATTTACATAGGATCTTCATTCCATGGCACCTTTACACTCAATAATAACAAAAATAACAAGAGTAAATGGCTTCAAATGCATTTTCATATCTTTCTTTTATAGTGTGTTCAATCTTCATCCTGGGTAGCTTGGGGTTCTGTTACTCCAATACAGACTAATTATCATTGTTCTCTGAATCGGCCTTTATGTGCTTTGAGCTGCTTGGAGTTTGTTTGGAGAATCCTAAGTGCCGGGCACTGAACAGCCTTCTTCATTCCAAGGAAACATCTTGGGAAGTCTCTTTCCAGACTCCTTTATAATTTAACCTGTTTACTAAAAATGAATAGCTATTTCCTTTTCTAATTGTATTCAGAATCTGCAAGAAACTGTATCTTGGCTTTATATAGACTGAAAAAAATCACTTTTGATAAATATCGTTCAGACAGTTAAACTAGAAAGTGTTTTTTTAACGTAAATACCAGTATCACCTGATTAACCTGAATGGGGAGGGGTAATAAATCTGTGTGAAGAACCCGCAGCTCCGGCAATGGAACACAGAACTGGTACTAGGAACACCACTGACCCCCAGTGTCTCTCTGTGCAATAGTCTGGAATCACACAGGCCTACACAGAGCAGAGTGGCCACTTCGATGACACTGTACAAGCTCACGAGACCTTGTGATACCCTGTGCTTCCTCTAACTTCAGGTTCTCCAGAAAACTTGTCCCTGTAATAGATCTCCTAGCAGCTGATGAGTTAATAATACTAACATCAGCATATGACACTTACTGATCTCTTGACTACAGAGCTTGCGCTTTCATCTTTGAATCATCTGGTTTGCAGTTCCTGTCCAGCCCTTTCCATTCCACTCAATTCAATGGGCTGATGTGGTGCCCAATTGGAAGGAATCCTGACCCCTGTGGTAGAAACAGGTCATTTATTAGCAGGTATGCTACCTTGCGAGACACGTGATTCTCTAAAGTTCGTCCAGATTCTGGGGCACGGTCACAAACCTGGCATTGAAACTCCCTCCCTGAGACTATGTGGACAAGCACTTGTGTTTCCACTCAAAAATGAGCTTTTATGAGGCAGGGGGAGAATGTAATTAATCTCCTCTTTGTGGCTGAGAAGTTAATAATACTGATATCAGCGTAAGACCCCTATACTTACCTCTTGACTATCCATCAGTTCAATGGGCTGAGAAGACAATTTACCCATATGGAAAAAATGTAATTATAAACAAATCATACAAGCTGCTTCTGTGTTATGTATGCATAACATATTTAGCATATATGTTGTGAATTTAAAATACAAGTATAAGCGTTGTCACATACAAGGGAAAATTCATCATATAAGGCAGACATGTTGGATTTTATATGTTGACTCATATATGGCTGATTAATGTTAGTGTATTACCTGGCCATTGTATGAAGTTTGCATGACGTTTATAGCTATACTTGTCATATATATATATATATATTAGATAATATATATATATATATATATATATATATATATATATATAGACAATGGTACACTAGATCAGGTGTATTCCTAAACATAAAAAAAAAACAACACAATGAGCAAATGTAAATGACTTTGTGGATTTTTAA
>NW_024472438.1:0-4000 GCF_017654505.1 Polyodon spathula | reverse complement strand
TGAGTATAGAGTATACTTGCAGTGGTTCAAAGAGACTATGTATTCAGCATTATTTCATATTAACATTTGTTTTAAAATGCATTATAAAAAACTGCAAACTGGTCACCTTTATGAAAAAGTAATGTATATTTTCAATCTATGTGCTGACATTTAAGAGTGGCAATACAGTAAAAAGTCTGGTTGTAGTGAAAACAAAACACAAGTACACTAGAATGATTATTAAAAAATATGAGAATAGTTCACAGCTTTATTGTATGCTTGTGTAAATATGGGGGGACACTGGGTGGCGGTGATTTGGGGACAAGGGCCAGTGGTCACTGCGTGAGGGGGGCGCTCCTCTGTTGTGACCCTCCCTGCTTTTACAGTGTTCAAGCAGACACCCTTTGGACTCTGCAATAATAAACTGCCTGAGCATTCATTGAGTGTGTCAGTCTGTCTTTTCTTTCACTGGTGCCAATCACATCAGTGTGATTGCTTTTGAGGAATCCTTGTAAGGGCTATCCATATACCCGTCTCGTCACAATACTTATATAATGCACATGAGTTTGCTTGTGTGAGGCATATGTGCACACAATGCTGTCTTGTTTAAGTGAAATGATAAGAAACTGGCCCTATTTACATTACAGTTCATATATGATTTTTACAAGGTTGCTTGTATAAAGTGTGTGTTTTTTAAAACGTTGTCTCACAAGAAAGTGGCCACAGTAGTACCACAATGCTTATATGGTTCATACAACAAATAACTTATATGGAACCTACTATAGTATATATATATGAATTATATATATAGAGATATATATATATATATATATATATATTATATAAGATATGCATGTTTATCTTTGTACGAGTTAATAAAAAGGCTCATATTCGTAGTTTAAAGCACTCGAAGGTTTAACCTAAAGTAGTACCAGATATTATGTTTAAAATTGAAAATAAGCTTGTTTCTTTCAAAACTGAACAACTGAAACCTATTTATCTAAAGATTTTCTTTATACAATGACTTTCATTTGAATTAACTTGGTCTTGGAAATGTTGCAAGCTGAATTGTTTTTTGGTTTTTTTTTTAGCTCAACCTTCAGCTTCAAACATTATAGTTTTCAAGTTGATTTATTATGGCTGTGTGTTGCCAAATGCTTTTTTGTAAACTGCCACCAGTAAGATGATGTTTCCATCTGCAAGATTCAAATAATGAATAGAAAAAAACACAGGAAAAACATCAATTATGAGCACATGTTTCTTTCTGGCCATGTTTGGTCAGTTTATAATAATGCTTTGAGAGAACCTTAACAGCTGCCACCAGGATTTGAATGGACTTTAAGGGTTGAAGTGAGCAATTCTTCTCAAGGGTAGTGTGGTAAAGGCATGGCCGTGTGTTGTGCAGGGTGAGTTATACTGTTGGGAGTGCAGGGGGCACCAAATGGCTCACCTGTTAAAGGCATGGTTGTGTGGTGTGCAGGTTGAGTCAAACAGAGGGGAGAGCAGGGGTCTCCAAGGGACTCCCCTGGTAAAGGCTTGATTGCGTGGTGTGCATACAGAGGGGACAGCAGGGGTCCCCAGGGTCTCCCCTGGTAAAGGCAAGATTTTGTGGTGTGCAGGGTGAGTCAGACAGAGGAGAGATCTGGGGTCCACAAGGGTCTCTCTGGGGATTCTACAGGGAGAGTTGCTCTGGCGTTTCTGTGGGTTAGACAGGCAAAACTAGGGCTGCAGTTAGCTCAAAGCAGATACCTGCAGGCCTAACCTTTGTCCTCTGGGGCATATTTTGGCATTCTAAATTCTAATGTTTCTAGTCCTAATAAGAGGTAGCAAAATGGATTGCAAAGCCTTGGTTAGCATTCATTTAACTACAGACCTTACAAATTCCCTGCAGAAAATACGTCTACCTTTTCAAACTAGTAAACCACAAACAGCTCTGAATGGCAATACAGGGCTCCACATATCTGGGCAAATGAAGCAGAAAGTGGCACACTTGATTGACTGAATATAATGTAAATAGTGAGCGTTGTGGAGTGTGAAATCTTTTCATCTTCCACAGACAGACCAAGCTCCTGACTACACTGGCAGCCCAGCGGAAATGTTTCTCCAATCAAATTATTAATGGTCTAGGTGAAAAGGAGGGCAGAGGGAAAGGTATGCACTGACCCTCACAAGAAACACTGCATGCAAAGAATCTTCTTACAGTATTTCGAACAAATAGGGAGTGTGGTGCTACAGGGTTCCTTGTTTCCTTATAAAAGTTCTGTCTGCTTCTGCCTCTGCCTCTGTCTCTTCCTCTGCTTCTGCTATTATTTCTTGTTTTGTATTTGATGTTGTGGTAAAGTGGCGTGCGGTCAGTACTGGCCAGTGGCAGAAAGAGTGGATGCAGAGGTGGAAGACTGCAGTTCAGCGCTTCTTGCACACTTTTATTTATTGTCAAAACAAGCAAGGTTTAAACAGCCAAACAAATCAAAACCAGCACCCAAGCTGTGCTATCCCGGCACCTGGACATGCAGCACAACCTGTTGCTCCCAGTATTCTCCCTAAACTGATCTCTCCCAAACAAAGGCGCTGGCTCTTCTTTTAAAGCATGTGGCTGGGCTTCATTGATCCTCAATTCATCAATTAAGCCCCAGGCACATTCTGTACATTTTAACCCCCTCCTCGCAAAAAAAAATATAAACTTTATTTATGCAAGCCAAACAAAACACACTGTGAACATGCGCAGGGCTTCTCCGCTATCACAGATGCAGTGATGATTTTGTAAATGTATATATAGATATATTCATGATTTTGTGATATTCAGGTTTTTTGAAAATCAATAAACATAATTTTAAATGACCATAATAAAAGCATGGCACAGTGTAATAAAGCACAATGAAAGAATTTTAAAGCACAGGTGAGCATTGTAAAAAGCATTGTAGATCTACCATAAACGTATAGTATACCAACATGGGGGGGGGGGGGGGGGGGGGGTGGCAACACTACAAAATGAGCCTGCACAATTACCATGGTAAACTTTTATAAGGATTGTGCCACTTTGTAAATATATAGGGCATTGAAAATATCCTAACACGGGAATATTGTAGAGGGTGCAGATATCCACCCCTCGACTTTCCTCACCTTTAGTGGGGTGAAAATCTGTTTGGATCTTGCAGTACCCAATATAATATTTTATATAATGTGTACTAGATTGTATATAATATTTAGTTAAATAAGAATCCTTAAACAGTATGGCTATGGGCTAATCCTAATGTGGTGTAATTCCTATCTGACACAAGCTATCTTAATCAAACTGTATGATACAGAGAAATTTCAAATAAAGCTGTATATCACTATTAATTTGAAGTGTTGGTTGCAGACCTAGGATAAATATTGATTTTATTTAAATATTTCAAATAATTTATTTGATATGATTCTAAATCATTAAATATTTCAAATAATGTTGTTGTGAATATTTACAAGCATTCAAATATTTGATTTCTGTTTTACAATGACATTAAGTCTTATATGAACATCTATTTAGTATTATATACACTAAATATTTTCCAGTATGCAGCAAGCATATTTATATTTTCAAACTTGAATCATAACATGGTTTAACTCCACTCATTAAAATGTAATCTGCGATGTACAGTATGGCTTATTGTTTTCCACTGTGTGTTTAAAAGGCCCTCAACAATGTTTATATAATTATGTAACAAGCACTTCCCCTGAGATGCACAAGGAGGTCTGAGGTACATTTCACTGAGGTACCAACTTCTTGTTTACAATATTTATAAGTGGCTTTGAATGGTCCGAGGCATTGGCTGATATAATGAAATGCAAAGCATTCTGGTGTCCTAGGTGGAGAGAAGTCTTGTCTGAGAGCTGTATTGAGGCCATAGGAGTGTTTTACACAGCTGAGTTTTCAAAAGTCACCAGCATGTGTTAATTGAAACAGAAAATGAAAAGAGTGGCACAGAGAAGCATCTTCAGCATGCTTAACGACAAGGGTCAGTTACCAGGAGATCTCACTGGAGTG
>NW_024472437.1:0-9710 GCF_017654505.1 Polyodon spathula | reverse complement strand
TGTTCCCCCCCACAAAAATGTCTTCAGTGTGGAGGCCAGAATGTGAGGAATGTCAGTGCTGGCCAGACATAGCACAGCATGTGTGCGTGCGTGTTTATCATGAAGATGAACCTTCCATAGATGCTTCTAGCATTAATTGGCTCTAGATAGTCTTTTACTTTTTGTGCGATTCTGGTGGGGTGTGTGCACTACATTTGACATTCTGTGGTGGGGTGTGATTACAGCAAATATTCTTCTTCTGTTTTTAGAAGTCTTGTAAGTCTATTGGACTGTTTTAAACAGATTGAGGTACAGCTATGTGAGAGGTATACAGTGTTTCATTTAATGTTCAACCCTGTAAGGTTGTAACCCTATTACCGTCATATTATTGATAATTTGCTGTGTATTGTTCATCATCGCCTTCTCTGCATTAGTCGTGTTTTTGACAGTTATTTAAAGCTGAAAAGCAGCAGCACCACTGCTACTGGGGTGTGTTGTTTCTCTCTCCCTGTACACAACCGTGCATAAAGAGAAGCTGGGAGGTGATAGGTGCCGTGCAATTAAACTGAACTGAATTAAACTTAAATTGACATCAGAGAGTCCTTTCAATTGACACCCCCTCTATTGTGGGAGAGAACAGGGTCAGGGCTTTATTTTAAAAAGTGGAAAAGAATTGTGATTATCGTGTTTTACGTTCGTGTGTCCCCCGAACCCCCCCCCCCCATTTTCTTTACTCCTGATTTGTCCATTCTTCAGTTACGCTCCCTCACCACAGCAGTTCAGTGGGCGTCCTCCCATCCCACTACGCAGCCACTTGTTTCTTTACACCCAGGAGCTCGAGAGCGGATGCCAATGAGCTGTCCGCCTCTGGAGGACAAAGCTCTGCCCTGCAGGTGTCTGCCAGAGCTCACTGGGCACCTGGCCAATAGGGTTAGGCGTAGAAGAGAAAAAATCCCTGACTCACTCTGCACATCACATGGCCGTGCCTTTACCAAGAGAGACCCTCAGGGATCCCTGCACTCTCCTGACTGTACGACTGACCCTGTATACCACACGGCCAGGCCTTTATCAGGAGACGCTGCGTCTACAAACTCTTGCCCAACAATGACTGCAAGCTAACGAGATAACAATGCTGTGGACTAGAAGGGAACAGGTTCTAAAGACTTCAGAGAGATCGAAAGAGATAATGCCACTGGCATCAAAGGGGGTCGCAAGGAGATAACAAAAGGCAGATGTATGGACCTTTTGTCTCCAGGAGTGTGAAGAATGCACTGAGTTCAGAGGTTGTCACACTAGACTACACACACAGACACACACACATTAACACTCACACAATAAATTAAATTACCTTGACCATTGGTTAAGTGTCAGAGAAAGGGGAGGTGGACCATCTATACAGAAGGGTATTTAATGTCATGCAAACATTGTAATGTTGAGTATTGTGTTTGTCCTGTACCTGGGACCAGACTCCCTGCATATTTCAATAAACCTGGCAACTGATTGAAGAAACGGACTCTGTGCATTTTCTTGAATCTACTTACTCACCATCTATTTTTTTTTTTAAGTTACTTCATTGGCGAGCCACCTGCGGACTGTTTCCTGAAACTTTTTTTTTCCAAATACCGGGGGGTTGATACTTGATTACGGAGAAACCTTTTTTGCAAGCCTGTATCCCATGAAGAGGACCAGGACAAAGCAGACAGAAGGAGACTGTTTCTACTTTCAGCTCAGACGGTGTGGAGAATCTTTGAATCAGGACTTCAGATCGAACATATAACCACGTACATTGGTGAGTAGTTACTGTTTTTTTGTTTTATATGCAGTTTTTAGAATGTAGTGAGAATCAAGGGTAAAGTATGAAAGAGGACTTTTGACTACTTGATAATTCATGTACATTGAGGACACAATTAGTTAAGACTGCTTAATTAAAAGTGTATTGACTATTAGGACTTTAGGTATGAAAGAGGACCTCTGGAATCCTAAAAAAAGTCATGAGTAAATCGTGTAGTGTTATGACGTGCCAGTAGAGTTTATTGGACTAGTTACACGGACTTGTATTGCTCAACAGGTACGGGCTTACTCGGATTTATGTTTTATGTTTGTTTTTGAGAAGATTTGTTACACTTGTTTTGTCTTTGTTTGTACTGTTTGGTTTATATGTCACGATAAGGGGGCAATAGGATAAGTCTCTTATTTAACTGTCCACATTAGGTGGTACAAATAAGGAACAACCAAACAGTAAGTTCCAGTTAAGCCCAATAGCACATACAAAAGTGTAAATTAAATGTGCAATAAACCAAAATAAAATTTTATGCTTCCTTAAGCATAGCTTTAAACACGGAACATTGGTAACAACAAGACAAAACTAAAAAGTGGTGTTTTTTTTTTTGTTAGTGTTGTGTTTTGTTGAGAGTCTGATCAACTCCAAATATGTTCAAAAATAATCGTGACAGTCATCGAATGGATGACTGGAGAATCTGGAGTATAGACTATGTTTTTAAACATGACAAGGAGGGACGACCCTATACAAAAGACATGAGGCAAACTATTGAAGAATTGAAAACAAGATATGATTTTACAAGGGAAAATTGTAAGAAATTATCTGTTGAAAATGAAGGTTTGCATGAGGAAATTAAGCGATTAGAATCAGTTACAAGTGCTTCCATGGTTGAAAGGCAATTGGCTGCCACACAACAATTAGAGATGTGTAAGGAAAACGCAACCCAAAAACAACGATTGATAGATTGTCAGAGAAAGACAAGTAATTTGGAATCAAGTTTGAAAAATGCACGGATTGCATATAAGGAATTATGGAATGTGTCTGGAGAAAACAAAGACAGACATATTGTACAAAAGTTGAGGGAGGTACGTAAAAAAGCATGTGAACAACGACAGAATAATAAGGTTTTGCAGCGCAGAATTGCAGCATTGGGATTGGTTGATAATGAGCAAGAAACAGATAGTGAGGATAGCGATGGTCCTGAGGACTGGGATCCTAGACAGGAGAGTGAATAGGATGAAGAGGTGGAGGACTTAGATGAGTTAGAGGATTTTGCTCTAGCACCTGAGGAGGTTCAGAAACAAAAGGAAGGCACTAGAGGGGACTATATGTCCAGTATTGCAGAAAATGTTAAATCAAGGAGGCGCAATACTGAAAGAACAGAACCGAAAGGGAGAGTAAATTTTGCAGGCAAGTATGTCAAAACAGCTCCTGTAATGACTCGTAGGATACGCACAACTGGTACTTTGGACCAGCAAACTGGAATAACTACATATGATTATGCTGATGAACAGGTCAATAGGGATTTGACATTGTCAGAATTGGCTTTGATGAAAGAACAGTTGCCCAAATGGGATGGTAATACAGATCCTACACCTTTGTGTGAAAAGCTGCGTGGTATACAATGTACATTTAATCTCACTGACAGGGATTGTTGCAGAATCCTGAGTTCAGTATTACCAGTTGAAATGATTGCACCAACTGAATTTACACCACCGGGTGCTAACCCACAATATCCAGGTCATGATGAGAGAGTTAGATTAATGTGTGTGGCTGCTAATTATCGACATGCACCAGATCTCAGTAAGGTTCTTGACGCTGTTCCCAAAAAGGGACAACATCCTACTGACTTCATTCGAAGTTTTGTGCAGACGTATAATACCCACAGAGAGAGAGCTGCAGCAAGAGTTGCGATTACAGATGATAACGTCACGTTTTGGCAGTTGGTAATCAACAAATATAAAGACTTAGTCTCTCCTACATGCAAGCATCTATTGATACAGTACAGCAGGGCACTGTCAGTAGACCCTGTTCCGCAAGGTACAGGGCAAGACATACATGATTGTTTAAGAGACTGGAATGAGTCTGAAACAGATAAAGCACCAATAGAGAAAAAGAAAATTGCTATGATTGTTGCCAACGAGGGTGGTGTTAAGTCAGGATGTTTTAATTGTGGTAAGCAGGGCCATGTGTCAAAGGAATGTAAAATGTCTAAAATGTGTGCAAACTGCAAATGCGCTGGACATACAATTAATCAATGCTGGGCTAGAGGGGGAGGTGCTGAGGGGCAGGGTCCACAACAAAAGCAGAGGGCTGTAAATAGCTCGAGATTACCTACTGCACCTACACTCTTTTATGAGGAACTGAGACAATTGTTACAGACCTTCTCAAATCAGATAGGAAACAATGGCCAACATAACCCTTCCCACATCCCACAGGAACCCCCACCTTCATCTTCCCTATGAAGGGGTCAGGCCTCTATTGCAGCAGTGAGTACTATTACTGCTGACAAGGAGGGCCGCCCATGTGTGAAAGTTTTGGCCGGAGGCCGTCAAGACACATTTCTGATAGACACAGGGGCTGCTTGCTCTCTCACTTACCATACAGACCTACCACCCAGTGGGAAGTCTATTCAGCTTGTAGGAGTAGGAGGAGGTGTAACCAAAGCCAGAATATCCACTCCAATTACATTGCAATTGGGTACTATTAAATTTGATTTACCATTATGTATGGTCAGTACACATGAAGTTTGTATTTTGGGTGCTGACGGGATTGCCCGCGCTTGATTGATTATTGATCTTTCTAATCGTTTGATTTGGCAAGGGGCAAGAGATCCCCAGGGCATCAAGATGCCAATCATGATTTCAGATAGGCATTCAGTGTTTACTGTGAAGGGTACAGAAGATTATGATGTTGTGAAGTTACTACATACTAGTGACAGCCGGCTGGCTGAGATTCTGTTGCGTCACATTAAAGTGTGGGCACAGCACAAGCATGATTGTGGTAATGTTAAAGGTATGGTAGTAGTTGTGAATAGCATTGATCCCCCTCCACAGAAACAATATCCCTATCCAAAGGAAGCAGAAGCTGCAATTAGTCAGACAATTGGCTCATTGTTAAAACAGAAAGTAATACGTGAGTGTGTCTCTACTGTAAACTCACCTGTATGGCCTGTAAAGAAACCAGATGGTTCATGGCGTCTAACTATTGATTACAGGCAGCTTAACAAAAACACCCCCAGTGCTACAGCATTGGTATCCACCACACCAGACATGATGTCACAATTGAAAGGAACAGCAACAGTGTACTCTACACTGGATGTCTCTAATGGATTTTGGGGAATTAGAGTACACCCAGATAGTCAGTACAAGTTTGCTTTTACCTTTAAGGACAGGCAATTTACTTGGGCTGTGTTACTGCAAGGGTATAATAATAGTCCTACGCTGTTTCATCAATGCATGGCTAACATTTTGCAAAGTTGTTCTCAAACAGATAACATCATCCAGTATGTGGATGACATACTTCTACAAACGGATACCAGGGAGGAGCATTACGGGCACTTTGATGAGGTTCTCACTTTGTTGGAGGAGGCCGGCATGAAGCTGAACCCGAAAAAGGCAGCATTAATGAAATCATCTGTTTGTTTCTTAGGAGTACAGGTGGAAGCTGGAGGACGTATACCTGACCCAGAAAAGATTAAGTTGATTCAAAATCTGCCCCGCCCACACACAGTTACAGCCTTACGATCACTTTTAGGTATAATAGGCTTCTGTAGGGACTTTATAGAGGGTTACAGTGAGAAAGCTGCACCTCTATATGAACATCTAAAGGGAAACCCAGGTAAGGAAGACACACTTACCTGGAACAGTGCATCACAGAATGCTTTCATGACACTCAAGACGTCACTAACACAGGCACCAGCTCTGCGTAGTCCAGACACCACACTTCCGTTCATCATTGAGGCAGCCGCATCAGACACTAGTTTGTCAGCAGTACTCATGCAGGAAGTGCATGGTAAGTGTATACCTGTGGGGTACTTCTCACGTATGCTTACACCGGTAGAAAGATCGTATGATCAATGTACAAAACAAATTTTGGCAGTACATTGGATTGTGACGCACACTGAATACATTTGTCAGTTTGGGAAAATAATAGTACATACACCACACACCCCAGTCGCTCTGCTCATTAGAGGGCAGGTGAAGGGAGTGTCAGCCCAATGATGGGGCAGATGGGTTACTGAACTTGCATCTAAAAACATCACAGTTAAACACTCTGCATCCTACACACTTGCTAACATGCTCACCTATGAAGGGGAGGCTCATGAATGTACGACACGACAGTTGGAGGCAAAGGCTGGTCCTTTTGCGACAGTCCCGCTTGCTGACTCTTTGTCTGTATATGTCGATGGCTCTCGCTTTTACGACAATGGCCTGTATCACACAGGTGCAGCATGTTGGGCTCCAGCTATTGGAAAGGAGGTACTGATAAAGTGTAAACCCACAGACTCTGCACAAAAAGCAGAAGTGATAGCTGTACTAGCAGCACTAAGGGAGTTCACAGGAAGGCTTACTATCTATTCAGATAGCGGATTTGTTTGCAATTCCCTTACAGAGTACTTGCCGGTGTGGCAGAAACAGGGTTTTTGTACAGCCGACGGTAAACCACTAACACATTACGCACAGCTCTTGCAGATCTGGGATCTGGCCTATGAGTGTACACCAGGCACACTAGCCATTTGTAAAGTCAAATCACATCAACCAGAAGGCAGAACGGTACAGGGAGATGCAAATAATACAGTAGACATGCTAGCCAAGAAGGCAGCCATTGATGGGATCCCATGGGATTCCTCAACTGATCCTGTTCATGTATCACCTGTCACCACGGCCACACCTACCATGTTAGATTTGAAAAAGGCACAGGCACTCGATTCTAAACTGGTTGAGGTCATGGACGCCATTACCGCACAGCAGACACTTCCGCATCCTTACCACAAATACAAGGACACATTGTTGGTATTCGAAGGAACATTGTATCATACCACACCCCAGCTTGCCTGGGTGACACCTCATTGTTTACGCAAGGATCTAGTCATCTACATGCATCAAGTGAGTGGTCATGCAGCATCACAAAAAGTGTTAGACCTCTTACAGGGATGCTACTGGTGGCCAGACATGAAAGCAGATATAGATCATCACCTTGCGCTGTGCTTAATATGCGCACAAATGAATCCAGCTCCCGCATGCCGCAAGGTCCCAATGGGTACCTCACATTGGAATGATGGGCCCTGGGAATCTATTCAAATTGATCACACAGGACCATTACCTACAGCCAAAGGAGGATATAGATATATCCTAGTGGTAGTTGACATGTTTACACGCTGGGTGGAGGCATTTCCTGCACGTCGATGCTCTTACGACAGCCAGGATTCTATGTGAACAGGTCTTCACTAGATGGGGCTTCCCTAAGAGACTGGAAAGTGATCGTGGAACCGCATTTACGTCCGAGGTAATGGCCTGCCTATGTAAAATGTTAGGTGTAGAACAACACTTCCACATTCCTTACCACCCGGAGGCTAGTGGTATGGTTGAACGGATGAATCGCACATTGAAAGATGGTCTCAAGAAGGCTGTATTAAAAGCAACTACTGATCTAGGTAGATCTACACCTGACTGGGTTGCAGCTTTGCCCGTAGTGCTAATGGTAAATAGAGCAACTTCAGTGTGAACAACAGGATATACCCCATTTGAGCTAATGACAGGAAGGACAATGCGGATGGCACACCCCACAGGGGTCCCAATCCCTATTACGAGCAAGGTTACTAATGACCAATTAGGTACAATTAGCTCTCCAAAACAAACTTCTGGATGCTGCTAACCGGATGGGGGCAGCACATCAATACACAGTTCAGTCCTCTCAACCCCCATATAGGATCTCCTTTCAAATTGGAGACCAGGTCATGCTAAAAAACTTTTTAAAAGGCGGGGCCTGGGAAGCTAATTGGGAAGGTCCATATCAGGTTATGGATAAGTTGGGTGAAACCAACCTGAAATTGGCAATACAGAAACGTGGCAGACCAATACAATATTTTTGGTTCCACGGTGACCAGTGTAAGCCATATCAGAAAAAGATCATTGAGCCTACACAAACTGCACAAACTGCACTGCAAGGATATACACTAAACCTGGTCTTTTGTGTCCCCACAGGTGAATTATGAAATACCAACTAACAACCTTGATTGGCATATTCACTCTGCTCGCTGAAGCACGATGGGACCCACCAACGACATTGGTGACAGAGACACAGTGTATAAAGAAAGGACAGTATGTGCAGTTACAATTTCAAGATAGCCTGGGGCTCCAGGCATGGAAAAAGGATGGTAAAATGTTTGGTCTTGACAAAGTATGGAAAATATCTGGTAATAATCAAGTGCCAGAGCCCAGATATGTCCAAAAAGGAGGGGACATAATACTACAATGTCCAGGGGACAGATTTGGAGATATTTCATTATGCCAGTATAATAATGAGAAATGGACATTAACAAAGGTCACGACAAACCCAGAGAAATGCACCTACTCGATTACAAACTATGATGATTCAAAGGGAGGTGTCTGGGAATTTAAAGTTATCTTTGTAGCGGGTGATGCACCACGTGATAGGGTTTGCAGATATAAAGTAAAAACCTGGTCTGATAATGATGCCCAAAGGTTTCTGTGGTCTAAGAACCACGAGGGACGGTATGAATCTATTATATGTGAACCTCCACAAGAATGGGAAAACCCAGATAGTTGGGAAGATGGACAATTAATGGCTGGACACCCAAAAAGGTATTTTAAAAAATCAGACATACAGGATGTTGACACAATATATCAGTATCAATATCCAAATCAAATTAGTAATATTTCAGTTCATAGTCATAACTGTTCATACAAATCACTCAAAACCCCCTACCTCGGGAAGGTATCATTCTCGGACCAGAACGAAAAACTCTTTTGGATAATGTGAATATAGTATTATCATATGTGATGTATAATTTCACCAATCTAACTGTTATGTTTGAACAGCATTGCAAGCAACATACCAATATCCAGAATTGTCTTCAAAGGGAAATAGGTAGTACAATAAAAGATTACAAAGAGCGACTAGCCGAACGAATGTATGAAGGTAATGAGAAACGTAGGAAGAGGGGGCTTTTTGATGAAATAGCAGGCTGGTTTGGTGCAGGAAATTCTGTTGCAAACAGCTGGGATATTTATCAAATGTCAAGAGGGCAAACTTGGATAGCAAGTACTGTTGGAGAAGGAATGGAAAGATTGGGGAATGGACAAATGTATGTAAATCAAGGGATTAGACTCCAGGGTACAGCTATATATGAGCTAATGGATGGAACAGAGGGAGCCTTGCGCAATTTGACCAAAGCGATAGATTGTAGAATATTTGCAGGTGACCTTTTAAAAACAATGAAGGAAGAAATAATGGACATTAGGCTAGGAGTGGTACCTAGACATGCGCAGGAGGAACTCAGGTTGAGGTTGGCAATGTTCCATCCTGATCAGACTGGTTCTATCTCTCAATACCATACATGGATCCTAATAACCAGTATAAAGACAGTTTGAAGATTAGACCAATAGGAGTACTACACAATGAGACAGTGATAGTTTGGGAAAAGGCTACATGGAAAGTTCAACGAGGGAGCTGGAGTGGTGTGGTGCATGAAGCATGCTGTTATGAAACAAATAGTCATGTAGTTTGCCGGTGTCCTGCAATCACTGGAATCAATAGAAATATAAACACTGAATTAGAGGTACATCCACTAGAGGGGTGGAAAAAAGCAGTGCAGGTTGGGAAATATCAATGGTGTGTGTTGAGAAACCATACCAATTTTAAGTATGGAGATTTAACTTGTCAGACTTCTCCAGGATTTTGTTTTACTCCAACACATGCAGTTCAG
>NW_024472436.1:0-1000 GCF_017654505.1 Polyodon spathula | reverse complement strand
ATTGGAGATATATATATATATATATATATATATATATATATATATATATATATATATATATATATATATATATATATATATATATATATATATATATACCTGAACCTGAAGAAGAGGAGTTCCAAATTACAGCTTGGTGGGATGAAACATATATAGATTCATGTTCGGTCATTTTAGATCAAATGCACAAATTGGTTAAAATAGCCCTACAAAGAGCGGAAGAGAAGTTGTTCAAAGCTAAGGTCGAAGTTGATTTGGCACAATTAAAAGCCACTGTATTGAAACGATATGGATGGTTAGGGCAGGCCTTAGGGAACACTTTCTGGGATTATATTGTTTTAATAATACTGTTATTAGTAATAGTATTGATCCTGTGGAATAGCATTCAGTGTTTTTGGTGGAAAAAACAACAGCGGCAGTTAGAAAGGACCATTGACAGATGGGAAACTGTAAACTTACTGGGAGCCACCATGAATAAGAAATAACACCTGTGTACAGTGATATTAACTGTATTTACTATATTTTTTAATGTTTATTTTTCATTTTTTGTATTATTTATACGTATCTTTGTTTTGTTTTGGCTCATAGCACACTTACATATAGAAACAGAGAAAGTAAGGTAGATACCTACACATAATGGAGAGACTTAGAATGAAGGAACATGCTTCACTATAATATATTATACAAACACATTACTTGATGTGACTACTCAGAACCAGCGAACAGGACATCTGAGGGCTCGGGATCACGTGAACAACTTGGTTGTAGCGGGTCACCCCCCCTCCATCTTATATTCTAAAAGTAGGGTATGTTGGAAAACATGGATCGAGAATTGATTAGGGGTTTGCTACGCATGTGGACTGGCAGAGCTATACTGGTGTTCTTTTCTGAAAAGAGACTAATATTGCAGATAGCAGACTGTTTGGTTCAAATTGCATGTAATGCTAACCATTGATAGAGACGCTGCGTCTACAAACTCTTGCCCAACAATGACTGCAAG
>NW_024472435.1:0-1000 GCF_017654505.1 Polyodon spathula | reverse complement strand
CTAACGAGATAACAATTCTGTGGACTAGAAGGGAACAGGTTCTAAAGACTTCAGAGAGATCGAAAGAGATAATGCCACTGGCATCAAAGGGGGTCGCAAGGAGATAACAAAAGGCAGGTGTATGGACCTTTTGTCTCCAAGAGTGTGAAGAATGCACTGAGTTCAGAGGTTGTCACACTAAACTACACACACAGACACACACACATTAACACTCACACAATAAATTAAATTACCTTGACCATTGGTTAAGTGTCAGAGAAAGGGGAGGTGGACCATCTATACAGAAGGGTATTTAATGTCATGTAAACATTGTAATGTTGAGTATTGTGTTTGTCCTGTACCTGGGACCAGACTCCCTGCATATTTCAATAAACCTGGCAACTGATTGAAGAAAAGGACTCTGTGCATTTTCTTGAATCTACTTACTCACCATCTATTTTTTTAAGTTACTTCAAGAACGTAGGCTGAGTGTTAGCTAAAGTATGAAATTTATAATTATGCAATAAGCCAGTATGATTGTGGGACTATACCGGCACCGGAACTCATTGCAATATTAATTATGAGCACTGTGTAGACTTTTTTGGCATATCTTTCTTGTGGGGGAGGTTTGATATGGGTTACTGAACCATCCTCATTATATGCATTGTGTTCTGATTTTAACCTGTCTTAATAAAATGTGATTGTGGAATTTAATGTGTGTGTGTGGTTGTGTATTATGGGTTGTGTTCAGGTTACAAAAGGATTCTTTTGAACAGTGATTTTGTGTTGTCCAGGCCATGAGGCCACGGGTTGATAATGTAATTAGATTAGTGTTATAACTTTGAAAGATTGAACTGTTTTCATGTTTGTAATATTGTTTGGATACAATAACAGCATTAGCATTTCAATAAAGGGATCGTCGTGTAATTCCGTTACTGGTCTGGGAGGAATGTTGATTTGTCCCTTCAGAGCTTCTGTACCAGTTTGTTGCTAGTGACGTGTGGATGAGCTATACTGGGGT
>NW_024472434.1:0-13477 GCF_017654505.1 Polyodon spathula | reverse complement strand
TTGTAGTTTCTAGCAAACTTATACCCGGTATCTTTTCTTACGAAAGCTTTTGATTCATTTTTTATTAGGTTAGGTTTCCGTAGTGTAGTGGTTATCACGTTCGCTTAACACGCAAAAGGTCTCTGGTTCAGCAATGTGAAGCTAGCAACAATAAGCACCAACAGCAACTTCCGGTAAAACTTCCTTCCGCATCTCACTCCCGAAGCGTCATTTTTTTGATGAAAGATAAAAGTCTCTCGTTAATCTCATATAACGGTTGTCTCTAACTCCTGACAATCTAAATATATTTTAAAACAACCTTTTATATCTATCTAATATATTATAAAAGGACCTTTTATATTTCAGCACTGCAATCCAATATGCAGGTCTACCTCCACTCAGAACTGCAGACCAGTAAAATAATACTTCAGCCTCTTAGTGCTTAAAAAGTTAAGTCTGTTTCAATACAATAAATACAGCTTGTTTTTTCATTAATCTTTTCTTGGCTGGACAACAGGAATCTAGAACAGCCGAACGACTACAGGTTAAAGTTTCAAAGTTTATTTAATGAACGACAAGAGTCTTTAAGTAGTTTGTGAGATTGGCGCATCATTACAGAAACATCAAGAAAAAAAAAATGTTTATATTGGACAACCATCTGAAATGGGCCATCAGAATGAAATCACCCAATCTGTCGATGTATTTTTATAGCCTACTTTCTAAATCCTATGAACACGCTATATTACATGTATCCCAAACGGCAAAGTACAATATTCTTTTAGTTTGTTGTCTTTGATAAGTGGATGAGTGTTCTTCCAGGTGTTTCCGTAGTGTAGTGGTTATCACGTTCGCTTCACACGCAAAAGGTCCCCGGTTGGGAAACAAGTGTGTTTTTATTTATTTATTTATTTATTTAAATCAGTGTGAGCCAAGTTGGAAGAGATAGTCCTTTCCCTTTTTCGTGTGCTTGAAGAACACACGCTGAGTGTTAGCTGAAGTATGAAAGTAGATTGTGTTTTTTTTGTTGTTGTTTTGTTTTTTAAATCAGTGTGAGCAGAATTGGAAGAGATAGTCTTTTGCCGCTGTAGTAATCAGCATTTTTACTCTTTCCCTTTTTTCGTGTGCTGAAAGAACACAGGCTGAGTGTTAGCTAAAGTATGAAATTTATAATTATGCAATAAGCCAGTATGATTGTGGGACTATACCGGCACCGGAACTCATTGCAATATTAATTATGAGCACTGTGTAGACTTTTTTGGCATATCTTTCTTGTGGGGGAGGTTTGATATGGGTTACTGAACCATCCTCATTATATGCATTGTGTTCTGATTTTAACCTGTCTTAATAAAATGTGATTGTGGAATTTAATGTGTGTGTGTGTGTGTGTGTGTGGTTGTGTATTATGGGTTGTGTTCAGGTTACAATGAGATCCTTTTGAACAGTGGTATTGTGTTGTCCAGGCCATGAGGCCACGTTCATGAAACTTGCCTGGTCTGTACACAAGTCACATTTTGCCCATGTGACAAATATTTTTTCAGCTCGGAACCTTAAGTCCTTGCTTAAGATATGAGTCCTTGTAATATAGTTGTGTGCGGTGTTTTTTTCTTTTCTTTAAATCTCTGTTTGAAAACATGATTCTTGGAATAGTGATTTAATAAATTCCTTGAGGATGCAGCCAGGGCAAATTTCATGTAAAAGTACGTTACAGGGAAGTGGGAACAGAAAACACCAGTGCATCAACTGTAAATGCACTTCTACGTCTTAAACTATGATGTATTTAACAAACCCAAGCAATGCAGAAACACTGAGACCACATAGAGAGCTGGTCAGAAACTGCAGGGAAGCATTCAGAAAAGCAAACGGCATGCTTGGGTATATAGCCAATAGGGTAGCGTACAATCCAAAGGAGGTTTTGATGATATTGTATAATGCACTGCTGAGACTGCACTTGGAATACTGTGTCCAAGTCTGGTCACCGCAGCACCACAGGCACATTGTGGCCCTGGAGAGAGTCCAACAAAGAGCAACCAGACTAATCCCAGGACTTATAGGACTGAGATATGAAGAGAGGCTGAAGAACTGAACCTATTTAGCCTGGAACAAAGAAGAATCCGACAAGACATGATTGAAGTCTTTAAAATCTTAAAAGAAGTTGACATAATTAAACCAAACCAATGCTTTAAGCACAGCCAGCACAGAAACCAGGACCAGAGGGCATAGTTGAAAATGAAGTGGAGATACACTTAGGACAAAAAGGAGACACTTTTTCATAGGGAGTGGTGAGGGTTTGGAATGGGCTTTCTTTCCTTGCTCTCTGAATTTTTTTTGCAGGGATTTTGTTCTGTCTCTTCCAATGTTGTTTGTACCGATGTGGACGACTACTACCGGGTCGTCTCTTGTTTGTTCTAGGAGCCTGTCCAAGTTTTTAGTGATGTGCTTGACCGAGGCTCCTGGAAGGCAGCATACTGTTGTAGTAAGGGTGTCCAAACTGCGAACTGATCTTGCTGTGTTTCTCAATATTGAGTCCCCAACAATCAGGACCTCCCTTCTTTTTACTGTCTTGTCACCACTGTCAATAGGGTCTGTTGTTAGTGTTGTGTTTTGTTGAGAGTCTGATCAACTCCAAATATGTTCAAAAATAATCGTGACAGTCAACGAATGGATGACTGGAGAATCTGGAGTATAGACTATGTTTTAAAACATGGCAAGGAGGGACCCTATACAAAAGAAAGTAATGAACCAGTCAATATTATAGGGCAGGAATTTGTGTCTCGGAATGGAAAAGAAAAGCGTAAGAAAGTGAAACAGGATAATTGCATAAGAGCAATGAGGCAAACTATTGAAGAATTGAAAACAAGATATGATTTTACAAGGGAAAATTGTAAGAAATTGTCTGTTGAAAATGAAAGTTTGCATGAGGAAATTAAGCGATTAGAATCAGTTACGAGCGCTTTCATGGTTGAAAGGCAATTGGCTTCCAAACAACAATTAGAGATGTGTAAGGAAAACACAACCCAAAAACAACAATTGATAGATTGTCAAAGAAAGACAAGTAACTTGGAATCAAGTTTGAAAGTTTGCACAGATTGCATATACGGAATTATGGAATGTGTCTGGAGAAAACAAAGACAGACATTTTGTACAAAAGTTGAGGGAGGTACGTAAAAAAAGTATGTGAACAACGACAGAATAAGAAGGTTTTGCAGTGCAGAATTGCAGCATTGGGATTGGTTGATGATGAGCAAGAAACAGACAGTGAGGATAGTGATGGTCCTGAGGACTGGGATCCTAAACAGGAGAGTGAAGAGGATGAAGAGGTGGAGGACTTAGAAGAGTTAGAGGATTTTGCTCTAGCACCTGAGGAGGTTCAGAAACAAAAGGAAGGCACTAGAGGGGACTATATGTCCAGTATTGCAGAAAATGTTAAATCAAGAAGGCACAATACTGAAAGAACAGAACTGAAAGGGAGAATATATTTTGCAGGCAAATGTGTCAAAACAGCTCCTGTAATGACTCGTAGGATATGCACAACTGGTACTTTGGACCAGCAAACAGGAATAATTACATATGATTATGCTGATGAACAGGTTAATAGGGATTTGACATTGTCAGAATTGGATTTGATGAAAGAACAGTTGCCCAAATGGGATGGTAATGCAGATCCTACACCTTTGTGTGAAAAGCTGCGTGGTATACAACGTACGTTTAATCTCACTGACAGGGATTGTTGCAGAATCCTGAGTTCAGTATTACCAGTTGAAGTGATTGCACCAACTGAATTTACACCACCGGGTGCTAACCCACAATATCCAGGACATGATGAGAGAGTTAGATTAATGTGTGTGGCTGCTAATTATCGACATGCACCAGATCTCATTAAGGTTCTTGATGCTGTTCCCAAAAAGGGACAACATCCTACTGACTTCATTCGAAGTTTTGTGCAGACGTATAATACCCACAGAGAGAGAGCTGCAGCAAGAGTTGCGATTACAGATGATAACGTCACGTTTTGGCAGTTGGTAATCAACAAATACAAAGACTTAGTCTCTCCTACATGCAAGCATCTACTGATACAGTACAGCAGGGCACTGTCAGTAGACCCTGTTCCGCAAGGTACAGGGCAAAACAAACATGATTGTTTAAGCGACTGGAATGAGTCTGAAACAGATAAAGCACCAATAGAGAAAAAGAAAATTGCTATGATTGTTACCAACGAGGGTGGTGTTAAGTCAGGCTGTTTTAATTGTGGTAAGCAGGGCCATGTGTCAAAGGAATGTAAAATGTCTAAAATGTGCGCAAACTGCAAACGCGCTGGACATACAATTAATCAATGCTGGGCTAGAGGGGGAGGTGCTGAGGGGCAGGGTCCACAACAAAAGCAGAGGGCTGTAAATAGCTCGAGATTACCTACTGCACCTACACTCTTTTATGAGGAACTGAGACAATTGTTACAGACCTTCTCAAATCAGATAGGAAACAATGGCCAACATAACCCTTCCCACATCCCACAGGAACCCCACCTTCATCTGCCCTATGAAGGGGTCAGGCCTCTATTGCAGCAGTGAGTGATATTACTGCTGACAAGGAGGGCCACCCATGTGTGAAAGTTTTGGCTGGAGGCCGTCAAGACACATTTCTGACAGACACAGGGGCTGCTTGCCCTCTCACTTACCATACAGACCTACCACCCACCCATGCCATTATGTATGGTGAAGTTACTACATACTAGTGACAGCCGGCTGGCTGAGATTCTGTTGCATCACATTAAAGTGTGGGCACAGCACAAGCATGATTGTGGTAATGTTAAAGGTATGGTAGTAGTTGTGGATAGCATTGATCCCCCTCCACAGAAACAATATCCCTATCCAAAGGAAGCAGAAGCTGCAGTTAGTCAGACAATTGACTCATTGTTAAGACAGAAAGTAATACGTGAGTGTGTCTCTACTGTAAACTCACCTGTATGGCCTGTAAAGAAACCAGATGGTTCATGGCGTCTAACTATTGATTACAGGCAGCTTAACAAAAACACCCCCAGTGCTACAGCATTGGTATCCACCACACCAGACATGATGTCACAATTGAAAGGAACAGCAACAGTGTACTCTATACTGGATGTCTCTAATGGATTTTGGGGAATTAGAGTACACCCAGATAGTCAGTACAAGTTTGCTTTTACCTTTAAGGACAGGCAATTTACTTGGGCTGTGTTACCGCAAGGGTATAATAATAGTCCTACGCTGTTTCGTCAATGCATGGCTAACATTTTGCAAAGTTGTTCTCAAACAGATATCATCATCCAGTATGTGGATGACATACTTCTACAAACGGATACCAGGGAGGAGCATTACGGGCTCCTTGATGAGGTTCTCACTTTGTTGGAGGAGGCCGGCATGAAGCTGAACCCGAAAAAGGCAGCATTAATGAAATCATCTTTTTGTTTCTTAGGAGTACAGGTGGAAGCTGGAGGACGTATACCTGACCCAGAAAAGATTAAGTTGATTCAAAATCTGCCCCGCCCACACACAGTTACAGCCTTACGATCACTTTTAGGTATAATAGGCTTCTGTAGGGACTTTATAGAGGGTTACAGTGAGAAAGCTGCACCTCTATATGAACATCTAAAGGGAAACCCAGGTAAGGAAGACACACTTACCTGGAACAGTGCATCACAGAATGCTTTCATGACACTCAAGACGTCACTAACACAGGCACCAGCTCTGCGTAGTCCAGACACCACACTTCCGTTCATCATTGAGGCAGCCGCATCAGACACTAGTTTGTCAGCAGTACTCATGCAGGAAGTGCATGGTAAGTGTATACCTGTGGGGTACTTCTCACGTATGCTTACACCGGTAGAAAGATCGTATGATCAATGTACAAAACAAATTTTGGCAGTACATTGGATTGTGACGCACACTGAATACATTTGTCAGTTTGGGAAAATAATAGTACATACACCACAAACCCCAGTCGCTCTGCTCATTAGAGGGCAGGTGAAGGGAGTGTCAGCCCAATGATGGGGCAGATGGGTTACTGAACTTGCATCTAAAAACATCACAGTTAAACACTCTGCATCCTACACACTTGCTAACATGCTCACCTATGAAGGGGAGGCTCATGAATGTACGACACGACAGTTGGAGGCAAAGGCTGGTCCTTTTGCGACAGTCCCGCTTGCTGACTCTTTGTCTGTATATGTCGATGGCTCTCGCTTTTACGACAATGGCCTGTATCACACAGGTGCAGCATGTTGGGCTCCAGCTATTGGAAAGGAGGTACTGATAAAGTGTAAACCCACAGACTCTGCACAAAAAGCAGAAGTGATAGCTGTACTAGCAGCACTAAGGGAGTTCACAGGAAGGCTTACTATCTATTCAGATAGCGCATTTGTTTGCAATTCCCTTACAGAGTACTTGCCGGTGTGGCAGAAACAGGGTTTTTGTACAGCCGACGGTAAACCACTAACACATTACGCACAGCTCTTGCAGATCTGGGATCTGGCCTATGAGTGTACACCAGGCACACTAGCCATTTGTAAAGTCAAATCACATCAACCAGAAGGCAACACGGTACAGGGAGATGCAAACAATATTGTAGACATGCTAGCCAAGAAGGCAGCCATTGATGGGATCCCATGGGATTCCTCAACTGATCCTGTTCATGTATCACCTGTCACCACGGCCACACCTACCATGTTAGATTTGAAAAAGGCACAGGCACTCGATTCTAAACTGGTTGAGATCATGGACGCCATTACCGCACAGCAGACACTTCCGCAGCCTTACCATAAATACAAGGACACATTGTTGGTATTCGAAGGAATACCCGGAGGCTAGTGGTTTGGTTGAAAGGATGAATCACACATTGAAAGATGGTCTCAAGAAGGCTGTATTAAAAGCAACTACTGATTTAGGTAGCATCTACACCTGACTGGGTTGCAGCTTTGCCTGGAGTGCTAATGGTAATTAGAGCAACTCCAGTGAAAACAACAGGATATCACCTTACGCTGAGCTAATGACAGGAAGGACAATGCAGGTGGCACACCCCACAGGGGTCCCAACCCCTATTACGAGCAAGGTTACTAATCTATTCAATTCCTTCAACAGGTACAATTAGCTACTCCAAAACAAACATCTGGATGCTGCTAACTGGATGGGGGCAGCACATCAATACACAGTTCAGTCCTCTCAACCCCCATATAGGGTCTCCTTTCAAATTGGAGACCAGGTCATGCTAAAAAACTTTTTAAAAGATGGGGCCTGGGAAGCTAATTGGGAAGGTCCATATCAGGTTATGGATAAGTTGGGTGAAACCAACCTGAAATTGGCAATACAGAAACGTGGCAGACAAAATACAATACTTTTGGTTCGGTATGGTGACCAGTGTAAGCCATATCAGAAAAAGGTCATTGAAGCCTACACAAACTGCATAAGAATATACACTAAACCTGGTCTTTTGTGTCCCCACAGGTGAATTATGAAATACCAACTAACAACCTTGATTGGCATATTTGAGCTGCTCGCTGAAGCACGATGGGACCCACCAACGACATTGGTAACAGAGACATAGTGTATAAAGAAAGGACAGTATGTGCAGTTACAATTTCAAGATAGACTGGGGCTCCAGGCATGGAAAAAGGACTGTAAAATGTTTGGTCTTGATAAGGTATGGAAGATATCTGGTAATAATCAAGTGCCAGAGTCCCAGATATGTCCAAAAAGGAGGGGACATAATACTACAATGTCCAGGGGACAGATTTGGAGATATTTCGTTATGCCAGTATAATAATGAGAAATGGACATTAACAAAAGTCACGACAAACCCAGAGAAAAGCACCTACTCGATTACGAACTATGATGATTCAAAGGGAGGTGTCTGGGAATTTAAAGTTATTTTTGTAGCGGGTGATGGACCACGTGATAGGGTTTGCAGATATAAAGTAAAAACCTGGTCTGATAATGATGCCCAAAGGTTTCTGTGGTCTAAGAACCATGAGGGACGGTACGAATCTATTATATGTGAACCTTCACAAGAATGGGAAAACCCAGATAGTTGGGAAGACGGACAATTAATGGCTGGACACCCAAAAAGATATTTTAAAAAAATCAGACATACAGGATGTTGACACAATATATCAGTATCAATATCCAAATCAAATTAGTAATATTTCAGTTCATAGTCATAACTGTTCATACAAGTCACTCAAAAATATAACATTAACATCATGCAAGGAGGACAAACCCAAAGTATGTCCCCCTTTGCACCCCCTACCTCGGGAAGGTATCATTCTCGGACCAGAATGAAAAACTGTTTTGGATAATGTGAATATAGTATTATCATATGTGATGTATAATTTCAAGAATCTAACTGTTATGTTTGAACAGCATTGCAAGCAACATACCAATATCCAGAATTGGCTTCAAAGGGAAATAGGTAGTACAATAAAAGATCACAAACAGCGAATAGCCGAACAAATGTATGGAGGTAATGAGAAACGTAGGAAGAGGGGGATTTTTGATGAAATAGCAGGCTGGTTTGGTGCAGGAAATTCTGTTGGAAACAGCTGGGATATTTATCAAATGTCAAGAGGGCAAACTTGGATAGCAAGTACTGATGGAGAAGGAATGGAAAGATTGGGGAATGGACAAATGTATGTAAATAAAGGGATTAGACTCCAGGGTACAGCTATATATGAGATAATGGATGGAACAGAGGGAGCCTTGCGCAATTTGACCAAAGCGATAGATTGTAGAATATTTGCGGGTGACCTTTTAAAAACAATGAAGGAAGAAATAATGGACATTAGGCTAGGAGTGGTATCTAGACATGCACAGGAGGAACTCAGGTTGAGGTTGGCAATGTTCCATCCTGATCAGACTGACCTCCTGGGAGCTAGTTTAGTGTGGCCAAAGGAGAACGGCAAGGAACCACCTGGTCATATAGGGTTCTATCTCTCAATACCATACATGGATCCTAATAACCAGTATAAAAACAGTTTGAAGATTAGACTGATAGGAGTACTACACAATGAGACAGTGATAGTTTGGGAAAAGGCTACGTGGAAAGTTCAACGAGGGAACTGGAGTGGTGTGGTGCATAAAGCATGCTGTTATGAAACAAATAGTCATGTAGTTTGCCGGTGTCCTGCAATCACCGGAATCAATAGAAATATAAGCACTAAATTAGAGGTACATCCACTAAAGGGGTGGAAAAAAGCAGTGCAGGTTGGGAAATATCAATGGTGTGTGTTGAGTAACCATACCAATTTTAAGTATGGAGATTTAACTTGTCAGACTTCTCCAGGATTTTGTTTTACTCCAACACATGCAGTTCAGATTGCAGATTAATATATCTAGATCATATATATAATATATATATATATATATATATATATATATATATATATATATATATATATATATCTATGAAGCAGAGGAGTTCCAAATTACAGCTTAGTGGGATGACACATATTTGTGATGACGCTTGATTTTTTTGAGGATGCAACATCGATAATGGATAATTGCAAAGCATATGACATGGTTTATTTAGATTTCCAGAAAGCTTTTGACAAAGTCCCGCACAAAAGATTAATTCTCAAACTGAACGCAGTTGGGATTCAAGGAAACACATGTACATGGATTAGGGAGTGGTTAACATGTAGAAAACAGAAAGTACTGATTAGAGGAAAAACCTCAGAATGGAGTGTGGTAACCAGTGGAGTACCACAGGGATCAGTATTAGGTCCTCTGCTATTCCTAATCTACATTAATGATTTAGATTCTGGTATAGTAAGCAAACTTGTTAAATTTGCAGACGACACAAAAGTAGGAGGAGTGGCAAACACTGTTGCAGCAGCAAAGGTCATTCAAAATGATCTAGACAAGATTCAGAACTGGGCAGACACATGGCAAATGACATTTAATAGAGAAAAGTGTAAGGTACTGCACGCAGGAAATAAAAATGTACATTATAAATATCATATGGGAGATATTGAAATTGGAGAAGGAATCTATGAAAAAGACCTAGGAGTTTTTGTTGACTCTGAAATGTCTTCATCTAGACAATGTGGGGAAGCTATAAAAAAGGCTAACAAGATGCTCGGATACATTGTGAAAAGTGTTGAATTTAAATCAAGGGAAGTAATGTTAAAACTGTACAATGCACTAGTAAGACCTCATCTTGAATATTGTGTTCAGTTCTGGTCACCTCGCTATAAAAAAGATATTGCTGCTCTAGAAAGAGTGCAAAGAAGAGCGACCAGAATTATTCCAGGTTTAAAAGGCATGTCATATGCAGACAGGCTAAAAGAATTGAATCTGTTCAGTCTTGAACAAAGAAGACTACGTGGCGACCTAATTCAAGCATTCAAAATTCTAAAAGGTATTGACAGTGTCGACCCAAGGGACTTTTTCAGCCTGAAAAAAGAAACAAGGACCAGGGGTCACAAATGGAGATTAGAAAAAGGGGCATTCAGAACAGAAAATAGGAGACACTTTTTTACACAGAGAATTGTGAGGGTCTGGAATCAACTCCCCAGTAATATTGAAGCTGACACCCTGGGATCCTTCAAGAAGCTGCTTGATGAGATTTTGGGATCAATAAACTACTAACAACCAAACGAGCAAGATGAGCCGAATGGCCTCCTCTCGTTTGTATGTTTTCTTATGTTCTTATGTTCTTACGAGGGAACTATAGTGGATTCATATTCATGCTGTTTTTTCTCAAATGCACAAATTGGTTAAAATAGCCCTACAAAGAGCGGAAGAGAAGCTGCTCAAAGCTAAGGTTGAAGTTGATTTGGCACAATTAAAAGCTGTATTGAAACGATATGGATGGTTAGGGCAGGCCTTAGGGAACACTTTTTGGGATTATATTGTTTTAATAATACTGTTATTAGTAATAGTATTGATCCTGTGGAATAGCATTCAGTGTTTTTGGTGGAAAAAACAACACACGACAGTTAGAAAGGACCATTGACAGATGGGAAACTGTAAACTTACTGGGAGCCACCATGAATAAGAAATAACACCTGTGTACAGTGATATTAACTGTATTTAATGTATTTTTCTATGTTTATTTTTCATTTTTTTGTATTATTTGTATGTATCTTTGTTTTGTTTTTGCTCATAGCACACTTACATATAGAAACAGAGAAAGCAAGGTAGATACCTACACATAATGGAGAGACTTAGAATAAAGGAACATGTCATGTCATGGCATGTCATATGCAGACAGGCTAAAAGAATTGAATCTGTTCAGTCTTGAACAAAGAAGACTACGTGGCGACCTAATTCAAGCATTCAAAATTCTAAAAGGTATTGACAGTGTCGACCCAAGGGACTTTTTCAGCCTGAAAAAAGAAACAAGGACCAGGGGTCACAAATGGAGTTTAGAAAAAGGGGCATTCAGAACAGAAAATAGGAGACACTTTTTTACACAGAGAATTGTGAGGTGGTGTGGAATCAACTCCCCAGTAATGTTGTTGAAGCTGACACCCTGGGATCCTTCAAGAAGCTGCTTGATGAGATTTTGGGATCAATAAGCTACTAACAACCAAACGAGCAAGATGGGCCGAATGGCCTCCTCTCGTTTGTAAACTTTCTTATGTTCTTATGTTCTTATGCTTCACTATAATATATTATACAAACACATTACTTGATGTGACTACTCAGAACCAGAGAAGAGGACATCTGAGGGCTCGGGATCACGTGAGCAACATGGTTTTAGCGGGTCACCCTCCTCCATCTTATATTCTAAAAGTAGGGTATGTTGGAAAACATGGATTGAGAATTGATTAGCAGTTTGCTACGCATGTGGACTGGCAGAGCTATACTGGTGTTCTTTTCTGAAAAGAGACTAATACTGCAGATAGCAGACTGTTTGGTTCAAATTGCATGTACTGCTAACCATTGATACAGACCTTGCGTCTACAAGCTCTTGCCCAACAATGACTGCAAGCTAACGAGATAACAATGCTGTGGACTAGAAGGGAACAGGTTCTAAAGACTTCAGAGAGATCGAAAGAGATAATGCCACTGGCATCAAAGGGGGTCGCAAGGAGATAACAAAAGGCAGATGTATGGACCTTTTGTCTCCAGGAGGTGAAGAATGCACTGAGTTCAGAGGTTGTCACACTAGACTACACACACAGACACACACACATTAACACTCACACAATAAATTAAATTACCCTGACAATAGGTTAAGTGTCAGAGAAAGGGGAGGTGGACCATCTATACAGAAGGGTATTTAATGTCATGCAAACATTGTAATGTTGAGTATTGTGTTTGTCCTGTACCTGGGACCAGACTCCCTGCATATTTCAATAAACCTGGCAACTGATTGAAGAAAAGGACTCTGTGCATTTTCTTGAATCTACTTACTCACCATCTATTTTTTGTAAGTTACTTCATTGGCGAGCCACCTTGGGACTGTTTCTTGATACTTTTTTTTCCAAATACCGGGGGGTTGATACTTGATTACGGAGAAACCTTTTTTGCAAGCCTGTATCCCATGTGGATCCATTATACTTACAAATCCTGAAGAGGCTCAAACCTATCTTCAAATGCTGCTTCACAGACGCTGAATCAGCGCTCTCCAACGCAGAAAGTTGGATCATTTTCGCCGTCACTTTCACTATTATCCATCTCCTCCAAAACTTCAAAAAGACTGAATAGACTTATTTTGGGATGCTTTGGAACACTGCTCACCATTTCTTTCGATTTTATAAATTTAGCAAATTGAAAAATGATCAGAAAACGGTAAGAAACCTTGATCCTGCGTAATGTTGCGCTTTCGCTTGCAAATATGTGTCTTGTTTACATACGCACATAGATTACTCTTGAATGGATTAGGCTACAAACAAAGTCAAGGTATGATTGGACAGTTTGTGACCTCCCCTACTACATGATCTGGGAGATTTCACCATCAACAGATACATAAGAACATGAGAACATAAGAAAGTTTAAAAACGAGAGGAGGCCATTCGGCCCATCTTGCTCGTTTGGTTGTTAGTAGCTTATTGATCCCAAAATCTCATCAAGCAGCTTCTTGAAGGATCCCAGGGTGTCAGCTTCAACAACATTACTGGGGAGTTGATTCCAGACCCTCACAATTCTCTGTGTAAAAAAGTGTCTCCTATTTTCTGTTCTGTATGCCCCTTTTTCTAAACTCCATTTGTGACCCCTGGTCCTTGTTTCTTTTTTCAGGCTGAAAAAGTCCCTTGGGTCGACACTGTCAATACCTTTTAGAATTTTGAATGCTTGAATTAGGTCGCCACGTAGTCTTCTTTGTTCAAGACTGAACAGATTCAATTCTTTTAGCCTGTCTGCATATGACATGCCTTTTAAGCCCGGAATAATTCTGGTCGCTCTTCTTTGCACTCTTTCTAGAGCAGCAATATCTTTTTTATAGCGAGGTGACCAGAACTGCACACAATATTCAAGATGAGGTCTTACTAGTGCATTGTACAGTTTTAACATTACTTCCCTTGATTTAA
>NW_024472433.1:0-2988 GCF_017654505.1 Polyodon spathula | reverse complement strand
ATTCAACACTTTTCACAATGTATCCGAGCATCTTGTTAGCCTTTTTTATAGCTTCCCCACATTGTCTAGATGAAGACATTTCAGAGTCAACAAAAACTCCTAGGTCTTTTTCATAGATTCCATCTCCAATTTCAATATCTCCCATATGATATTTATAATGTACATTTTTATTTCCTGCGTGCAGTACCTTACACTTTTCTCTATTAAATGTCATTTGCCATGTGTCTGCCCAGTTCTGAATCTTGTCTAGATCATTTTGAATGACCTTTGCTGCTGCAACAATGTTTGCCACTCCTCCTACTTTTGTGTCGTCTGCAAATTTAACAAGTTTGCTTACTATACCAGAATCTAAATCATTAATGTAGATTAGGAATAGCAGAGGACCTAATACTGATCCCTGTGGTACACCGCTGGTTACCACACTCCATTCTGAGGTTTTTCCTCTAATCAGTACTTTCTGTTTTCTACATGTTAACCACTCCCTAATCCATGTACATGTGTTTCCTTGAATCCCAACTGCGTTCAGTTTGAGAATTAATCTTTTGTGCGGGACTTTGTCAAAAGCTTTCTGGAAATCTAAATAAACCATGTCATATGCTTTGCAATTATCCATTATCGATGTTGCATCCTCAAAAAAATCAAGCAAGTTAGTTAGACACGATCTCCCTTTCCTAAAACCATGTTGACTGTCTCCCAGTATACTGTTACCATATAGGTAATTTTCCATTTTGGATCTTATTATAGTTTCCATAAGTTTGCATATAATAGAAGTCAGGCTTACTGGTCTGTAGTTACCTGGTTCAGTTTTGTTTCCCTTTTTGTGGATCGGTATTACGTTTTGCAATTTTCCAGTCTGTCGGTACCACCCCTGTGTCAAGAGACTGCTGCATGATCTTGGTTAGCGGTTTGTAAATTACTTCTTTCATTTCTTTGAGTACTACTGGGAGGATCTCATCCGGCCCAGGGGATTTGTTTATTTTAAGAGCTCCTAGTCCCTTTAACACTTCTGCCTCAGTTATGCTAAAGTTATTTAAAACTGGATAGGAACTGGATGACATGTGGGGCATGTTGTCAGTATCCTCCTTTGTAAAAACTTGTGAAAAGTAATCATTTAACATATTTGCTATTTTTTTTTTTTCTTCCTCTACGATTTTGCCATTTGTATCTCTTAAACATTTAATCTCCTCTTTGAATGTTCTCTTGCTGTTGTAATATTGGAAAAACATTTTGGAATTGGTTTTAGCTCCCTTAGCAATGTTCATTTTTATTTTATCTCTTGGCCTTTCTAACTTCCTTTTTGACTTGCGTTTGCAGTTCTGTGTACTCTTTCTGCGTACTTTCTTTTTGGTCCTTTTTTAATGCTCTGTAAAGTGCCTTTTTTTGCTGAATATTTTTTTTTTAATTGATCTATTAAACCATTTTGGCAATTTAGTTTTACATTTAGATTTGTCTACTTTAGGGATGTAATTGTTTTGCGCCTCTAGTACTACATTTTTGAAGAACAACCATCCTTCTTCTGTGGGTGTTTTCTCTATTTTACTCCAATCTACTTCTGTTAGTCTCTGTTTCATACCTTCATAGTTTGCTTTTCTAAAATTGTAAACCTTAGCTTTAGTCATTACTTTTGGGGATTTAAAAAACACTTCAAATGAGACCATGTTGTGGTCTGAGTTTGCCAGTGGTTCTCTGACCTCTGTTTTAGTTATTCTATCTTCGTTATTTGAAAAGACTAAATCAAGGCATGCCTCCCCTCTAGTGGGTGCCTTCACAAATTGTGTTAGGAAGCAGTCATTTGTCATTTCCACCATTTCTATTTCATCCTTCGTGCTACCCACCGGGTTTTCCCATTTTATTTGGGGGAAGTTGAAATCCCCCATTAGTATGGCTTCTCCTTTGCTACACACATTTCTAATGTCATTGTATAACAGATTATTGTGCTCACCGTCTGAATCTGGCGGTCTATAGCATGCTCCTATTATTATGCCTTTTGAATTTTTGTCTGTTATTCTGACCCATTTTGATTCGGTTTTATTTTCTTTGTCCAGGTTTAACACCTGGGCTTCAAGACTGTTTCTTATGTATAGCGCTACCCCTCCTCCTCTTCTGTCCTGCCTGTCTTTCCTATACAGTGTATACCCACAAATATTATATTCGTCCCCATCACTCTCAGATAACCACGTTTCTGTAACACCTATCACATCATAGTTACCTGTTAGTGCAGTAGCTTCAAGTTCTAGAATTTTGTTTCTGATACTTCTAGCATTTAGATAAATACATTTAATGGTTGTCTTACCTGAGTTGTTGTTCTTGTTTTGATGCGGTCTCCCTTCTGTTTTTTTGTTGATTTCTCCCCCCTTCCTTTCTAGTTTAAATGCTTCCGAACCTGCTCGAGGATCTTTTCTCCGAGTAGACTAGTTCCCTTGTTATTTAAATGCAGTCCATCCCGTCTATACAGATAGTCCTCGTTGTAGAATGTGGTCCAATGATCAAGATAAGTGAAGCCTTCCCGTGTGCACCACGTCTTCAGCCATTCGTTTTGATTAATTATTTCCAGCTGTCCATATGGTCCTTTGCAAGGTGCGGGTAGTATACCTGAAAATACCACAGTTTTGGTTTTCTCTTTTAATTTCCTTCCTAGCTCTCTGAATTTGTTTTGCAGGGATTTTGGTCTGTCTCTTCCAATGTTGTTTGTACCGATGTGGACGACTACTACCGGGTCGTCTCCTGTTCGTTCTAGGAGCCTGTCCACGTTCTCAGTGATGTGCTTGACCGAGGCTCCCGGAAGGCAGCACACTGTTGTAGTAAGGGGGTCCAAACTGCGAATTGAACTTGCTGTGTTTCTCAATACGGAGTCCCCAACAATCATGACCTCCCTTCTTTTTGCTGTCTGGTCACCACTGTCAATAGGGTCCTGGAAAATTCTGAAGTGAGTCAAATCTGTTGGTTGTTTTGATTTCTGGTGGTTGTGTTTGACGAAGTTTCTTTTTT
>NW_024472432.1:0-1346 GCF_017654505.1 Polyodon spathula | reverse complement strand
GTGGCCATGCATGCACTAAACCTGTTGTAATGGCTACTATTCCATTTCCATGGTTGTATAAGAAAGAATAACTCACTGAGCTTATAAAGGTAAACTGATGAATCATTCTGATTTTAAAACCAGCAGATTAACATGAAGGCTAAACTATTATATTGCACAACAGTCTGCTCTGCTATAATCGTTTCATCTTCACCAGGTCCACAAGGAGATTTTCTTTTCTTTAACAAGGGATTCAAATTAAACCATACCACTGTGTAATTCAAACTGAGCAAAATTATATAAATATATATATATATATATAATATATATAATATATAATATATAATATATATATATGAAACCTCTGTAACTGATATGCGCATGGCATTATTCTGTAATTCTCCTGCTCATACATTTACATTATAGTGAAGAATATACTCTACTGGCAACTGTATTAGGGCAAGTACCTGTGTCATTGTCTGCCCTAATCACATGGCATTCACTCCACAAGGTGCTGAAAGTTGTTTTGAGGTATGTTATTCCATTCAGTCATATTTTGTTTGTCATTTGTTAACCCATTCAATCACTAACAGTGCAGAGGGGAAGACAGAGGATTGTGATGACTAATGCATTGTTCAAGTTCATCCCAAACATAATCAATTGGATTGAGATTCAGACACTGTGATGACCAATGTAAGTCTGAAGTCTTTGTCATGCACCTCAAACCATTTGTGGACAATTTCTTGTAGGTGGAAGCAGGCGTCTCCATCAGGGTAACTGACTGGGTGGACTTGATCGCAATGATGCCAATGAAAACTACATTTTTCTGCGTTTCTGATCAATCGAGGGACCTAGGGTATACCATAACAGATCCAACCAGGTAGGCATTCTAATAAAGTCATCAAGCAGTGAATGTATTATTAGTTCCAAGGGACATGTGTGTAATTAGGTGTGCTTCTACTGTCTTCTCTCACAGGCTACTGTGACAATTACACGTAATGTCAGACCCAAACAGGTAACCATAGCGGTGAGAGTCTTGCCATCCAGTGTCACACCCCTCCAAACCTCACTGGAAACCAATAGTTTTGACAGCTCATTTCAACACAGTGTCTCTCTGCCTGCACATCCATTTGTATGCCTGTGACAGAGATCGAACGATTCTTGGTGTTAGATCACCCTCCCGACCTGTGAGGGCACTATGTAAAAGGAATAGAGTACCCTTAACTAAATGGCACAAAAATGTATTCCTTAGGGTAGGTGGAAGCCGGTCATTTAGGAAGGGGACTGAGCTACGGCACCCAAGCTCACTGACTCGGACAGGAGACGGCGTGGCAGCCGAGGATTGGAGGAGCAGATGTGCTTGTTAA
>NW_024472431.1:0-10000 GCF_017654505.1 Polyodon spathula | reverse complement strand
CCTACGGGTCATGAGCAAGGGTATAAATGGGGGTGTAGTGTAAGTGATCTGTTCCTTGGCAAATGATTAAGTGTTTTAACCTACATAGAGTCTGTGTTGGCCGTATTGTGAAACCATGAGTTTTGTCTTGTGTGTGTTAGTATTTTGTTAACTGTTGTCTGTTATTTAATAGACTACCAGTAGCACGATCCAGAGCTGGAGCAAAAGCCAGCATAAACCCGGTCATCACTTTCACCCCTGCATTTTCACAGAGAACTGTAAATACACCACTAGCACTTATTCACTGTCACTAGGAACTATGTTTGTGTTTTGTGTTTAGTGTTGGTGTGTAAAACCTGGACTTTTGGTTGCGGGTCAAACCCAGGGGATTTACTAATTCCGAGTGATACACGCCATTGTATCACTCCATCATTATTATTTACAGGTGTTTGCCATAAGGCTCTGGACATTGTTAATAAACTCAATAAACACCCTTGCACCTGAAAATCATTGTCTGTCTGTTTTGTATCCACTCTGCACTGCACGCATCTGTATCTACTCACCACTTTGCCACAATGTTACTTTTAGAGAGGTACGTAACTGTAATTTCTTCGAGGATGTAATGTTTAACTGTAACAAATATAAAAAGGTGCCTAAACTTAAACTATGCATATGTTCAGCAACCTAAACGAATCTGGTTTTGAGCAGTTTGCTATTCATGATTTATAAAAACACAGGGTATTTATAGCTACTGTATATAGCTCATGAAACTCAGAATAAGTCTTTTTGTATAAATTTTGTAGCACATATACCAGCTTGCAAATTAAATCATTATTTTGATATCAAATTCCAGACTGTTTCTCCAGCAGCAGCCAATATGATACAGAATTTCCATTATAATAATATTTGCAGAAAACCATACAGATGGGTTCTGTGGTCACAGTGCTTACATAAAAGCATCCTGGCAGCCTGAAAATCAAAAGATCATGCATTTTGTGTATCTAATAATTAGAAAGATGTTTAGTGCATGAAACAGGAAATTTCAGTCCTTCAATCCTTTATTAAATCCATGATGCAGCTGTGATATGATGTGCAACTCATAATTTTCTGTCAAACCTGATCAGCTTCAAAACCTAATCAAACTGATTCATAGTGGATGGATCGGGTTCCTGTGGGAGCTGAAGAAAGGCTGCTCTCATTAAAGAGGCAGTGTGCTGTTTCGGAAGACTAATTGGGTTTTTGTATCAAAAGTTGCTAAAATAATTAAGGGTAAATACCAAACTGGGCCACTGCTCCCAATTTTTCACAACCTGGCATTTATGACTAAGACAGTAAAGAAAAGGGTTCATGTTGTGATATAATCACAGAGCAGCGATTAGAACTTAACTGTGCTACAGTAACTGGAAGGAAAAAAAGGGACAGACACGTTATTGGCATACCTTTGTAATGCAATAATGTTTTAGATTTTCAACCCACTTGGATGTGGCCTGAGCTGGGGCTATGATAAAATGAGTAAATACAAAATAAAATTGCTCTTAGCCATATTTAGTAGCAAAGCAAAATTGTACAGCAGGATTTGTTTACAAAAAACAAGACAAAAAAAAAACACAATAGACAGTTATTTATCATAAATAGTATACAGTACACATTTAAATATTCAAAATAAATGTGTATGCATACCAACACAACCCCATAAACATGTTAAGAAAACAAACCAGTTTTAAATTCCGCTTTCAGGTATATTGCTTTTTATCTTGTTCTTCCTAGCAATGTGAATGGTTATGGCACACTGTTTATTACCCCCCCCCCCCCCCCCCCCCCCCCCCCCCCCCCCCCCCCCCCCCCCCCCCTTTAGTGCCAGTTTTTATGAAGCAGGTCATTTTTTTTGTTTAGGTTGTGACAAAATATTGCATTATGGGAAGATAATGTACCCTTCATGCTTGCTGAAAGTCACTAAACAAGCCACTGTCAGACTCATTCATTTACATGCTTTCTTTACCTCACTCTATTGTCTCACAAATTAAAATTGTATCTATGTCATAGACATGTGTCTACATTTTACTACATATAAGCGAAGTACTGGTGTTTAATTTATTTTTTTTATTTTTATTAATACTTCAAAATGAAAGCCATAGCCCAGGGGAAACCAAGTTGCCATTTATATTATGGCACTACAGAGGAAAATATAATTTCTCAAATGTACAGTTTTCTGGAGCTGAGGTACAATTGCTAACAATATATCCTTGTACCAGACTGCAATTTATTAAGTATACTGTAATGCCTTATATAATCACATGGTACTTATATTGTAATTACAAAAGCAATACAAAAGCTATCACAAAACATGTCACTCTTTAAACATGAGTTGCACTGTAAATACATGAGAATCTTTGTAATGGTTACATTATTGCAGTGTAATTAATAGACGTGTCATATAAATAACCAATATCAAGGCTAATTTTATACAGCGTACTGTATATTCAATGAACAATATGCAAACTTTTTATTTATTTTTTTTAATCTAAAAATGTATACAGTATTACTGGCATTGCTGCTGTTTTTTGTTTTCCCAAAAACTGATTTGGTAGTTTATTAATGTATACATCATTGTGTAATGTATGTGAAAAATCCAACAGTTTATCTTTGATTTCATAGGCAAATTGATCAAGAATTAGTGCTTTGAGATGTACAGTAAGATAATATATATATATATATATATATATATATATATATATATATATATATATATATATATATATATATATATATATCATTCATCTTTCAGATTAATTTCATTCATTCTTTCACAAGCCATCAACATCTGTGCTATGTTAACACCTTTTTTTTTTAAAACAAAATCAAATATTGATGTTAAAAAGATTCAAATATTAAAGTATTAAATGTACATACTTCATTATTACTTCAAGTTCATTATTATATCAAATATACATGTATGTGGTGCTTAATTCGACACTCCATTGAAATGAAATGCATTACTGGGTGAATGTGATTATTGCTGCATACTTATAGACTGTATACACATGGATCGCTTATGTGATTAAATTTGTTTTTAATGAACATATATGATAGAACAGTAGATTTTCCAGGGGTAAAAGGCTACTTTTAAACACAGATTTACATAACTTGCTAGGAATTTCAATTGTATTACACTGACGTTAGCTGCAGTTTCTAGCAGGCACAGTGAAGGAAAAAACAAAAACAAAAACACATTACATATGTTACAGGTTTTCTAATATTGCAAAATACAAAATCCACCTCATCCATAATATAAGGTCAAAGTTGTTGACTATCAGAATTATGACCTAACAACATAAGGTTGTTAATAGCAGCCTAATGCCACAATGCATTGTAGTGAACAGCCACTGGGAATCTGGCTCAGTTTAAGTAGTTATGATAATGGTATATATTTTTTTTTATTTTATGATAACATATTGGGTCTCTCTAACTGCCATTGTAATTGGTATGTTCATTTTGTAAATATAAGTTAGGCAATGCAGTTAATACAGTACAAATCTGCATTGTTACACTACGCTTGCTTTGTCATTGCTAAACCTAGGTCATATGATGTTAAAATAAATAAAGCTGGTTTGACAATATACTGCTTACGACACATTGTATGTCGCATTATTCAGGATAAATGGAATAAAATATAATCTTTGAATGATAGATAAAACACATTCTGCTTTTTAATGCCAGATTTCTATGAATCTTTCTGGAATAAAACAAATAGATATATGCACATGTGTTTTCTTATTTGTATTTCAAACAATGGTAACCCTTTTGTGCTGATTATGTCACACTTGGCATGTTGAGAACAAAAACTGCCTCGATTTCATAAAACTTTAACCAGAAACTCAGTGGTCTTTGGTTATAATTTGATAACCTCTTGATGTTATCCACATTCACTTTTTCACATTCTTACCTTTGAGCTTACATTCAAACTGCTAGAGCATCTCCTCAGCTCTACCTAAACCTGCTGAACAATATTAGCAATATTTACACTAATATACAAGCCATTGTAAACTGTCCCTTTGTGGTGTGATTATGAGAACCATCCCTATGTTCCTGCACTGGTTATTTTCTTCTTTTTGGATGTAATAAATTGTTCACTACCAAACTAATCAATGCCTGATCCGGACCTTTATAGGGAAATAACTCCAATAAAACTCCTGTTTCACCCCTGGGTTATAAACACTGAAATAAAAACTATACCTTCTAGAAAAAGAATGAAAAAATGCTGGCTATGGGATATATTTAATAGATAGATATTGTTGAAAAAAATATATTTATAAAAAAATTATATGTGTAAAAAAAACAACTAATGTAACCTTTGTAAGTCTTTTTAGGACATGACCTTAACCAAATCCAATCACTAAGGTTAGATTCTTGTTTTCTTGGATTGTAAACTGTGTGATGCACAGGTATAGCTTCGCTGGTGTTCCTTAGGTGGAGAGAATAAGGTTAGTTCTGGTTCATAGTGATAAAGAAACTGTATGTGTGATTAGAGAAGCACTGGTATATCATCTTACTCCCACTAGGGTAATTACTATACAGGACTACAGTAAACCACACAGTTGCCCTGCTGTACTATCTTGTATTTTTGTTTGACCTCATTCCCTATGTGCTACAATTAAATGTTACCTATTAAAAAAAAAAATAATGAAAAAAAAATAGTATCGCACAACATCAGGCCATTAATGAAAAGCCATACTTCATTCGGTCATTTCTGTGTGTGGAATAAGAAATAATGTTGTCCGTAAACTGTATCTAAATTCATACATACCAGCAATGTGAGCTGCCTGCTGGAAATTGACTGTGGGGATGACCAACCAAGTCTATTCTATAGACTGAGCCTGTATGATGGTCTTTTCAGACCCTGTTTTTGCTCCCATACTCATCGCTATCCAAAAACACAAAAATAAGCTTAATACAGTAAATGGCAAGACATTGAGATGCCATTTCATTTATTATGTTTATTTTAGTATTTCTAAATTGAAGGTTTAATATATGTGGGTGAGGATCAAATATGACTATGGTACATGAATTCTTAAATATGCACTACACAGACAGAATCATTCAGTGCAGAAAGTTTGTAATAACCATTTTTGTCATACGCTAATACTCAACTTTGATACTTCTGGCACTAATTGATAACCAAGCAACCAGCAACAGCCAGGAATGTACCAAGTTCTCAGGAATTGTATGTTGTCATTATCATTTTAAATTTCCGGCATGAGTCACATACTCACATTCCAAAAATTAAATGGTTTATCAAGCACATCTGGTTCAGCTAAAGGATAGTTGGCTGCTGTAACACAGACACTGTCTTTGGTTATTGATGTGTATGCTCTAGTTATAAAGTAATGATTTCCTGTAACATAACTAAAGATTAAAGCCCAGCACACACTGCCCGATGCGATCAATTACGATGCGATTTTTCATTCGCGTCAGGCAGTATAATGCTTTGAGATGTTAGTGTGCTATGCGAGTTTAACACTGACAAGTTCAACTACTGACATTATAAGGTTAAGAAAACAGAGACAATTAAAGGCATTTCTGGAAAGAAAAAATAATAATCAAAGTCTGAATGCCTTACACTGCTTATAATAATCCCATCAGATAAGGGCAGAGGAGATTGTACATCTCTAATTAAAGCCCATGGAGCATGACTGCAGACTGTATCAAAGTAATCCTCCATGATTGGGTTGATGTCTTAAAATGGCAGCATTAAAATGAAGGCAGAACCTGAACTGTGTGGTCCTGTACTGTTTCAAAGTGGAGCCAAAGTCTGTGCTCAACTAAGATGAAAACAGATGTGGGGATTAATTGGCACTGTGCATTTTCTAACTCTTGTGGAGTGGATGAAGGTGGAGGTTTCAAATGATGGGCAACAAGATTTAAGTGGTAGTGTTTTGCTGCATAAATATTTATACAAATTAAAAAAAAAAAAAACATTTATACCTTATTTCCATGGACAGCCAAATCGAGCCGACTCTAGTGCACCTGAATTGGTCTGAATAACGGACAACTCGAGTTAATGAAAAAGGAGGCGTTTCCATGGTTTTCTGAGTTACTCGAGTTATCACGTGAGTTGGGCAGGAAGTACTTGCGAGTTAAAGGTCAAGACGTGCATTCACTGCAGACAGTATTGCAGTGAAATTGTCAATGATTTAAAAGATAAATCCATCTAGATATTCTTTTACATTTGTTTCATGCAGTATATATACCTCTGGCAGACTGGTATGCAGAACAGGGTAAAGAAGCGCTGGACAAGGGAAATAATGTGTCAGATATCAAAGTGGATATGAGAATGGCAGCGATAAAGCCAATTTGCTTAAAAACATTAAAAGTAGACTGGACCTTTCCATCAAAGGATTTTAAAAATCTGGACTTGATCTGATGTGATCAGAAACCCAGAGGCACTGTAAACTGAGCCTGTTACTGCAGTAGGACTGTCCTTTTTTATGTGTTTTTTGTGTTCTTTTTTTTTTTTTTTTTTTTACAAGGGTTTAATTAACAGCCAAATGCTTTGCATTTTTCTTTGTGATCGTGCTAAGTGAAAAATGACAATTAAAAAACTGTCAAAATCCACCAAAGTAGCAAATCCGCTGGCTTTAATTCTAGCCAAAATGTCCCATTATATGGTATGTTCCCACCCCCTACAACATTTTTGATTGACATTTAGTGATGTAATTTCCTCCCAGCCCGAATTCAGACTTTAGAATTCAGGCCAGCCCGAGGAGTGAAATCGCACCAGAGAATTTGAGCTCCGGCCCGAACTGGGAGCCAACTCGAGTAATTTAAAAACATGGAAAAGGAGGTGTGGGGGGCAACTAGGTCATTACTCAACACTTCTTAGCAAATGTGGAGCATTACAGTTCATGCAAGTGAACTTGTTGAATCTCCAAAAGACAAGAAGTCAGTAAATGTGAAATCCTGTCTTCTTTGTGTTTTATCCAATCCAGAAATACAACTATAATCATTTTAACAGTAAAATGTATTTTAAATCGATTGGTGGAGGTGAGGGACATACTGAGACATCTACTGAATGCATCAGTAATGTATTTTTTTATTGTTTTGACACCATACTTGTACATCTAGTATTTTGTATACAGTTAAGAAATGCAAATGTCTTGCTTGTGTTGTTTTGACAAATAGAAGGACATGTGATACTTTTTTGGACTAACTAAACAATAATTAATCACAAGCTTTCAAGACCTCAAAGGTCTCTTCTTCAGGTGAAAGTAGGAAAGAGAGATTGATGTTTACATTCAAATTGCATCAGAACTTTAACAAAAAGAACCCATTTTGAATCACTACAATTCTAATGTAAGGGAAAAAGCTGTATCAGGGAAAAAAGTAGTGTGTGTGGCCGCACAACAAACAATGACAACATAAATGTGTGTTGTTTTGCTATTTGTGATTCCAATGATCTGCTAAAGTATACATAATGAATTACCAAGAACTGCAATTAATCTGTGCTGTACTGTTATTTACTTCATTTCTGATTGTTTTTATATTATAAGTGTGTTTCAAATGAAAAGTTAGTATTGTTATATATTATGTGGGCCAATTGTGCTAATACCTCCAGCCTCTCACTTTAAAATAAATAAATAAATAAATAAATAAATAAATAAATAATTCTAATCTGTTTTCACTTTTGCAATTTCTCAATAAACTTACTGTATATATATGTATATGGGTGGGTGTTTTTTTTTTACTAATAATGTGTGAGATAAGTTTAGGAATACACTGAATGCATGAGACTTGATATGTCTGCATATACAGAATACTGTATTAAGATATTAGAGGCATTGAAGGTTAGCACAGGGCTTTATTGAAAATACATTCATTTACCTTAATTCAAGGGCAGTTGTTACAAGCCTTCAGGTGTTTTAAAAGTGAGGCAAAAAAATAATGAATAGCTGTTTAGGCTTCAGTAATAGTAAGAGCTATCACTCAGCCACAATTTTTGTAGGATAATTTTAAAATTGTCACAAGTAATAGTCTGCAAAATTAGTATGTGTGGTTACCTGGCAACAATAAAAGGAAACTGATAAAGGACTGGATAAGGATTGTTTTGGTAAGTATGCCTTGCTTGACATTGCATAAGCAAATGTAAATATGCATTGTTTACCATAAATATGAGGTTGCACTGGAGGTCTTCTATATTATAAACCCTGACGAGCTCTATTAATTATGATAAATATGGATTGTCACACCTGTTTCAGCTGTAATTTGATAAGATTAAAGTAAATGTGTGGGAACAAATTTCTGTTTGCTTGTAGGATTTAAACAGAGATCCGTTTAATGAATTGACTGAGCAGGACCCAAGAGGCAATTTTACATAATTTTGCAATGTAAATTGATTACAGCAAAAGGTGCTAATATATATGAGAGCTACAGTGTGTTTTCTTTGGTTTTAATACATTTCTGATTAAAAAGTTTGTTTTTATGGAAGCTTGTGAATTGTTTGGTTGATTTAAAAATGAGACATGCACAAATGCCGATGTTATAGTACAGAGTTACTCCAAAAGAAACCCAAAAAACATTCACCAACTGACAATATACAGTTTATCTATAATAATTTACAAGCACACACGGTTTGCTGTGCTAGGCAAATACCATTTTAGATTTTCTGCAACCACGAAGCAGCAGCCTTTGCAAAACAATGATATTAGACACAGCAACTGAATCCACCAACTAATTGGGGAAATCGAAATCTTTCAATCAACTCAGGATTGCGTATTGTTAGAAAATATGTATTTCATGCTTTTCATTGAAACATAAAAAAACATTTAAAAAAAAAAACCTTATCCTAATAGGGTTGTTCCAAATTAAACAGTTAGACAATGGTTGGGTTTACATGCACATGAAAATCAACAACAGTCACGACTGTGTGAGGTTGTCATGCGAATACATCGTGAAACAACAAAAGGAAGTCCTTTTGGCAGCTTGACTAAGGCCAAGGTCAATCACTTTCTCACAATAAAAATAGCTGTAAAAACCCATGTAAATCGGAGCAGGAATCGTTCTTGTGGCTCATGAGGTTTCAGCAGTCAAGATCCCATTCTTCTGACTTGACCTCACATAATCTCCAGCAGAACACACACACACACACACACACACACACACACACACACAAACATTTGTGGACCACTTTAGCACTAGAACTGCCACGGTTCTACTCATACCTACAACCACCGACAGCAGTCATTATCACGGTACATTTTAAACATCATCAATATTAAAATTAAATGAAAGAAACTATCGGCTACAACTCAAAAGTTTTATTCAAGCACATCATACCAAACATCCAGATTGAGCTGCTGCAGCCTGCAGCTTTGCAGTTTTCTGACTGAAATGCTTCTGCTGAGGTGCTGTGGCTAGCTTCACGATGACATCTCTTCTACTATTCCATTACGGATCATTGACAGGAGCTACCAGGGGGGTAGCCCGAAGGGGGGCTTAGGTCGGCCAGGGTGTCCTCAGCTCACCACGCACCAGCAACCCCTGTAGTCTGGCCGGGCGCCTGCGGGCTTGCCTGTAAGCTGCATTGTCCTCCAATGCTGTAGCTCTGAGAAAAACTGTCATGATTTGTGCATGTAAATGGCAGCAATGTTCCAAAAAAGTAGGATTTACTAGTCTGTGTAATAATATGTGTGTGTGTGTGTGTGTGTGTGTGTGTGTGTGTGTGTGTTTGTGATTGGGGTTGAGACCACTATCAGTAATGATGTTTAATTTCACTTTCACTTGTACAGATTCCTGGGGGAAATAGTCATAATTAAGGGCAGGCTGAATCCAAAGGCTGTGTATTGATCTAATAGAAGGAAGGGGCCAAATTGATAGCTGTAGAGGGTATCTACATAATGGGATGAATGAAAGTGGAAATAAAAGATCTGATAGTCCTTGCCCATGTAGTATTCACCTGTGATGCAATCAAACACCCAAAGGGAAAATCAAGCAATGTCTAACAAAGGGAAAGACAGCTTTATTCGAA